>NC_053118.1:29981936-30281936 GCF_010015445.1 Perca fluviatilis | reverse complement strand
CGTCATCGTGATACAACCCCCCCCCCTCCCCCGTAATCTGTGACCGTTATGTCAGCCTTTGAAGCCTCGCTCCTGAACCTTTCTGTACATTTTGCCCTTCGATTAGTCATGCAACCACAGTCCTGTAGGACCTCATTACTGTTGGTTATCATTTTAATCTACTGAGCTGCTACAGGCTTGCTGGAGGAGGAGGTGGAGGAGGATGAGGCCATGCTAAAAATCTATTAAAAAGGGAAGTGGACATGGATGAGTGGTAGAGGAGTGAGTGGAGAAGTCCATTCCCTTTAGCCTCTCTCTCTCTCTGTTTCCTTTTGTTTTTCTCTCTTCATCTCTTTTTTCCCACCTCTCATCTTCGTCCCCTTCTCTTCATCACCGTCTCAATCTCTGCCATTATCCCTGTGCCTCTCCTTCCGTCATCTCTTCCCTCCACTCTCTCTGCCCCGCTCAATCTCTCTCTCCGGAGTTCTCATCTTGACCTTCAGACACCTCTTCCTGGTGCCACTTTAATAACTTACGGAGGAAATAGGAAATGTGGTCTCAAGTCAAAATTGAAATTGGTTTTTTCACTGCAGGCTGTTGATATTCTGGTGGCAGAATAAGGGAAGCTGCTTCCAGAAAATGTTTCATCAAGTTTGTGCTCCGCGTCCTGTTGGTTAATGAAGAGAAACGAGGTGAAGAAAAGTTTCCTCCTTGACCTCAAAACCTTATTGTGTTGACCCGAGGTGGTTCCATCTAAGCCAGCGCGACGTCTGCTCATTTAGATTAAGAAGTTTAGAAGAATGATCATTTTTTTTATTTTGTCCTACATGTATTCTGTATTGATTCTGCAGAAAATCTCATATGGTAGATCCCAAAAGTGTATGTGCAACTAACAATTATTCTCATATTCAGTTAGCTGCATCGCATCCAGATTTCTCCTTTTGTTTCCGTTAGCGATTATTAAAATGGTGTTATTCCTCACTGTTTGACAGTATACATGATATAAATTCTGTATCATCTTGTTTCACATTTTAATTGAAGCTATATGATGTTTATACTGAGGGTAATACTTTTTTTTATGTCTGCGTCATGCATCAAATGGACATATTCATCATTTGCAATGGTACAAAACACAGAACAGTGGCACATCCTCACATTTAAGAAGCTCAAACCAACAAATGTTTGACATTTTTGCTCAATAAATAAATTACATACATTATTATCTATTAATCTTCTGTAGTTCAGTTAAAGGTCCCATGACTTGGTGCTCTTTGGATGCTTTTATATAGACCTTAGTGGTCCCCTAATACTGTATCTGAAGTCTCTTTCCCGAAATTCAGCCTTGGTGCAAAATACAGCCACTAGAGCCAGTCCCAATTCAATTCAATTCAATTCAATTTTATTTATAGTATCAAATCATAACATAAGTTATCTCGAGACACTTTACAGATAGAGTAGGTCTAGACCACACTCTATAATTTACAAAGCCCCAACAATTCCAACAATTCCAGTAATTCCCTCAAGAGCAAGCAGTGCGACAGTGGCGAGGAAAAACTCCCTCTTGGGAAGAAACTCGACAGACCCAGGCTCTTGGTAGGGTGTCTGACTGAGCCGGTTGGGGGTGTGATGAACAGTGGCGATAGTAGTCACATTAATAATGGAACAGTGACTGGATGTAGCGGAAGCTGCAGGGTTCAGCAGGACGAGCATGACATTGCAGGGCATGCGTGAGCTCAGGAGTGCAGCAGGACCACGCGACAGCTCAACCAGGTCTTGGTGCCAACGTTCTCCAAGGAAACGCTGGGGAAAAAGTAAGGACTGGAGTAAACTCCCAGAAGCTAGGTTAGTAAATTACGGGTACACAAAGTTATTTAAAGAAGAGAGCAGCTCAGTGTGTCAAAGGAAGGAAGTCCCCCGGCAGTCTAGGACTATAACAGCGTAACTATAACAGGTAACTAAGAGAGACAGGTCATAAGGTCCCACAATGAGCTTTCCTCAGAACGTGCCATTTCTGTGTCTGTAGCTATTGAGGAGTAGAGAGGGGGCAAGGTGGAGGGGGGCGGTGGTGTGGCCTTGACCAACTGCCACTTTGCTCATTTGAAAGCCATGATGTCTCTCTCTCATGGGTGGGCCAAATTCTCTGGGCGGGCAAAGCCGAGAAAGGGGAGGTAACCTTGCTCCTTATGACCTCATAAGGAGAAGATTCCAGATCGGCCCATCTGAGCTTTCATTTTCTCAAAGGCAGAGCAGGATACCCAGGGCTCGGTTTACACCTATCACCATTTCAAGCCAATTGGGGACCATAGGCAGGCTGGGGGAACGCATATTAATGTTAAAAAACCTCATAAAATGAAATGTTCATGCCATAAGACCTTTAAACAACATTTCAGCACTGTCCTCTTATTTAAGCATCTATTTATTTACTATCTCCATTGAATTCTTCCAAAAGACAAATCAGCACTACATTTACACATTTAGTGATGTATTCTTATTTTGTCGCTTATGTACACTTACAGTATGTTTGTGGTTTATCTGCTGTCTTTGTAATGATATTGGACTGTTGGCAAGATGTCTCTGGAAAAAGAAATCTAATCTGAATCGTTCAACTTTGTCAAACACAGGATTTGATAACATTATAATGATAATGGTACTAAAAATAAATTCAATCATTACAGTACACTATTCAAATCTACTTTGCTATCAACTGCACCAACATTAGACTGTCAAAGCCATTCATCTCTAACTCTCTCTCTCTCTCTCTCTCTCTCTCTCTCTCTCTCTCTCTCTGCCTGCATTACCATTAAATGAGATACAACAGTTTTCTTTTATCTCAGCAATTCCATTTCAACATATTGGTATGGGGAATATGATGTAGACGCACCCAGAGAGCGTTCACCGATATTAAACAATACGGGTGGAAACAATGTGACTGTTTTCCAATTTAATTTCATAGTGAATAACCTGTGATTTGATTTGATTTCTATTTTCTTTCCTCACTATGGCTCGAGATAGAGACGGGCACCGGCTTTGCTTGGGGGGGTGAGGGTCGTTGGTGGAGGGGTGCAGAAATGGAGAATGGCATCATTAACATTCGCTGACAGTTAAAGTTTCAATCTAGCTTTGTGGCAGAATCCCAATATTGACATAAAATAAAAAGTGCTAGATGTGGGATGCGGCCCGTCCCTGACTGGGGTTGTGGCCGCTCCAATCTAATCAACAACTGAGAGATTTGAGAAGCTGCTGGGACGAAAAGAAACAGAGTGGGGGTAGAAAAAACAAAGATCCAAGAGATGCAGAGGTCTCCATAAAAAGTATTGTGGAAACAATTCCATTTCAAAGATAATTGATCTCAAACTTATTCTGAGTGTTTGGTTTCAGTTTCAGATCTCTTGGGAAATAACTTGTTGTCTATGTTCTGCTTCATAGGTTGTTCTTATTTTACATCCTGAATTTACATTTTAGGCATTTTGCCAATGCTCCAAACCTAACCCTAACCCTAAAAGTAATGAGTGCAACAGCAGCTTCAAACCAAAGATCTCCAACAGCACATGCAATCAAGTCAAGGGATGCACCATGCAACTAATAATTACTTTTATCATCATTAGCCTGCTGATCACAATCATTAATTCAGCTTATTAATCGATTAATTGTTTAGTTTGTAAACTGTAGAAAGAAATGGCAAAAAAAAATGCCCATCACAGTTTCTCAGAGAACAAGGTGACATCTTCAAATAGTTTGACTTTGGGCGTCGGGACAGCTCAGTTAGTAGAGCCGTTGCCCGTATATAGAGGTGTACTCCTCGACACAGCGGGCCCGGGTTCTGTGGCCCTTTGCTGCATGTCATTCCCCCTCTATCTCCCCTTGCATTTCTTCAGCTGTCCTGTCAAAAATAAAGGCCGAAAAGGCCCAAGAATTATCTACAAAAAATAAAAAATAGCTTGACTTTGACTTGACCAAGTAACAGTCCAAACCCGAAGACAATCAATTTACTGTCATATATGAGAGAGAAACACAGCAAATTCTCACATTTGAGAATCTGGAAGCAGATAATGTTTAACATTTTTGCTTAAAAAATGACTGAAGCAATTCATAGATTATCAAAATATGGTAGTTGTCGATATGTAATTTTGGTCAGTCGACTACTTGTTTTAGCTCGAATTAGATCAAAATCAGTGAATGCATAGAAGCAACACCTGTAGCATCAGCTGTATTTATTTCATTCAAACTTTTCATTTTTATCTTCATGTTCCCGACAGCAAATCCAGGATGCGGCTGACCAGGGGGTGATGTTCGTGGGATTTGTCCAGGAACCCTATGGGGCCCCATGCACCAGGATCAGAGAACCAGACACCCCCTCCTTTTCCCTGCACTCCAGCCCCAGCTCTGTGCTCGGTTCCCTGGGCAGCTGTAGCCCCTCGAACCCCTCAAGCCCCATTAACCACGCAGCACCTGGAACTGAAGCCGATGTAGTGGACAAAGAGGCCAATGAGGAGGCTTCATGCGAGGCTGGGGAAGGAGCACCGGGTGGGGAGAAGAATCATGGTGAGAACACTGGGAACCGTTCAGGGAGCGGGATGGAGGGCAGTCAGGGCGTGGTCTCGCCTGTGGCGTCTCCAATACCAGAGGAAGATCTGGAGCAGAGTGAGGAGCTGACGGAGGAGGAGTCGCCGTGTCACAATAACAACAAAGACAGAGATGCAAAGGAGAGGCCAAGATACCGCCAGCGGAGGGGCCACGGTGAGTGGTCTCTAAGGTTGCTATCATGAACTCAAACTAAAATGAAAATGACGTGTTAAGCAACTGTCTAAAATAAGGACTATAAAGGTCTTACTTGCTGTGAAATATGAATGAATCTGGGGGGAAAGAGTGGAGACAAAAGTAGAGCAATAACATCATGAGGTTTGTGTGGACACATTCTTTTATAACCACTTTTTAATTGGATGATTCCGGTTCTGGGTAATGGACAGCCATGGAAACATTTCATATGCTGCAGTTACAATGAAGACATTTTTTCATAAACAGTACAAAATATCAAGAGGCCCTTTATATGTAGCCTACATAATATAAAGATTTGTTCCTTTCCTGAACAAATTCAGCACCATGACAACTAAGGTGTATTTATTATTATAAATATAAATGACTTTGTTTTTACAGTTCATAAAATGCCCTTTTTCAGTGAGCACCCCAAACAAAATTCTGTTCACTGCCATTGTACCTGGGTAGAGGCAGAAATCTCAAATCGTGGGCATATAAAACCTAAAGTATTTGCATGGCCACATTTGACTGAACGTGAGTGAGTAAATATGCTATTTTGTTATTTGGGTGAACACATCCTTTAAAAGAAAATTACACTAATTGGCCCAATGGAGGCTTCACAATTTGAATGTCAAAATAAAAAAAAATTTAAAAAAAGCTTGAGAACTTGACAAGACTCCAAACGACATGAGACCTGCCACACAGCTATCCTTACAGATTACACAGAAAGGCCTAATGAGGGATGCTAATTAAGAAAATTGAAAAGGTCAAAACTTCAAACGGTGAAAGGCTCAGTGTTGATGGGTCTGGTTTTAGCATCATACAGTACATTAGCTAAATGTTTTAGCATTCATCAATTCTAAAATGTTTGTTTTTTATGCTGCGTATTAAGACACGTTCACACCTGTGAGCTCCCTCATCAACCCAGATGACTGCTGGTCCCAGAGCAGCTGAAGCAGTCAGGGGTTAAATCCTGCACTCCCCTGTTAACTGTAGCTTCTTGTCTCAAATTCACAGATATTCAAACTGGCAGCTTCTAATCTTGAGCCAATATCTGTCTGGATATATGTGTAAATTTGGGTTTTGGTTAGACTGGGTAAACCCAGCCCGATTGCTGTCGGGTCGCTGCTACGTCACCCGGATCGTTGATCTGATTGGTTGAAGGACTATCCAGTTGCGAAAAGAGTCATTTGAACTATGCCCGTTGATCACGCCTCTTGTGCAGTAAAACATACAGAGCAGACTCCCCAGACCAATGTTCAATCTTAAAAGATTGAGCTCGGTCTGGTGACAGCCAGACTAGGTTTTGGTTTCATTTGAAGCCATACCTTTTGGCTGTTTAACTAAAGAACAGCGTGGCGCCGTAAATCCTTCTTGAAACACTTGGCAAACGCGGAGGAGTCATTGTCTTGCTATTGTCTCAATGTTACACAACAATGTGCTGCCTTGGGATATAATCCTCTCTATCTGTTACACAAAGGGAATCGTCTTATAGCCGTGGTGCACACAAATTCACACTCAAACTTAGCTGATAAAGCTAAGTCTGTGAAATTTGCCACAACAGTTTTGTCGGGTTTTTTTTCCGGAAACTGCACATTTCATGGCTCGCTTTCTGTCTTCCCAGAAAGTGAGGCATATAGCTACATCTCTCTGAGTTATTTACGGCAGCCCCCTTTTCTGTGGGAAAGTTGTTGAAATTAGCACGGACATGTATAGTTCCGGCTTTATTTGAGCATTTTGGATTGACAGATGGAGACACCCACCACTATCACCCCCCCGCTACAGTCTCTCCTCCTCTCACCGCACCTATTTGGGATATGTGTCGGAGCAATGTGTGTCGGATGTGTGCATTGGACACACATCCCAGTGGGAGTGTTAACGTGTGTGTGTGTTTGTGTATAATGCATATTTGTATGTACAGTACAGTGTACAAAGCGATTAGGTTCAAAGCACCTAATACCGAGTGTTGCATAATGAAAATACTCTTCGGTGTGCAGTATCACGCACTTGGCATCACTGCAGACCACAGCCCACTGGTCCATCTGGGCCTCCCTACAGTGCATTTTGCAGCGAGATAATCCCCCACTGCCTCGTCCTCTACCTCCCTCAGCTTCACCGCTTTCTCTCTACCCCCACCTTCATCCCCCTGAATCTATGTGACAACGCCAGCAGCGCTGGTATAGTGGCCAGCCGGGATGGTAGGGGAGCCTGCCAAGCTCCCATGTCCCTCTCTACTAATGCCCAGTCTGCCGAGGAGGCCCAAGAGTCTCGGCTACCGCTGGCTTGTCCTAGCTAATCCTCAGATCTTGAGGTGAATGCCGTGCAAGTGTTGGCAGCAGAGCTGGCGAAAGTCTGTGGCTTAGGATTGAAAGATGATCACTATCCCTGAGACTTAAGCTCTGGATAGAAACTGAGCCCATAAGTTTGGAGACTCAAATGCTTGAATGGTTTGAAGGAAAGGGATTCTGTTGAAAAGACCAAACGGAAAGTATAACATCGTAGTGACAGCTGTACATTTATGTCTGGATCAGACAACCCTGTGTCTACTTTCAGATACAACTAATTTGCATGAGCAAAAACGTTTTGTAGGGAATTAAATGCCACCTGGATACTTTTACATAATCAAACCAAGGAAAGATTATTACTGCACCATATTTTGTCTCTTTTCCAGCCTTACCTTTTACATTAAGGTAGGCTTAAAACCTTTCCTGGATTTGAAAAACATTACAGACGATGCAAGTCAGTAGTATGTGAATGTATTTTGTACGAGAGAGTTGGGATAAGAATTTGTGCAGGGGACCTCATGAAACAAAAAACAAAAAGAGGATATTGATGTGCAGTCAATATTTGACAAGCTAAGTGTTTGACTGCCTGAGGTATCTGTTCCTCTGATGCTAAGATGAATTGATTGAATTTCTTGTCATGATATAAGGTTTATCAAGGCTTCAAACATATATAACAAGCTTTAAACAAACAGCATAAAATGAAGTAAAGAGCTTAAATTAAGAGCTTTATCATAGGTGTAATCCTGAGGAAAATCAGTCCGAAATCATCTGAGTCCATGTGCAGAGGGGAGTCTTTTCAGCTGCTTGGTTTTCAACCCTTGAGATCAGTGTTATCTCTGCTCTGATGGAATCAGTGTCCAGCTTCTCAGATTATAGAAACAGACATTGAAATAATGACATGTCATGTTGGAAAGCTACGCTGCTAGGATCACTTGCAGGGTTACTGCGGCCAACCTCGTCATTTGGGCAGCCGGCCTGCCATCAGATAGGTCTTTGAAGCCACATGCTCTTAACGTCCTAACAAAACCCATGCGCTCATTTTCTTGTTAGCCGGATTGCCGTCGACCACAAGACTCAGGTTAGCTGTACAACTTTATTCTGAAAGGCCAAGCAGTCGTCTGTTGATGCTATTGATTTGTGATTAGGTTCAAAGGACTCTTTGAGTCATACTCTTTGGTGCATCTGTGTGTGTGTGTGTGTGTGTGTGTGTGTGTGTGTGTGTGTGTGTGTGTGTGTGTGTGTGTGTGTGTGTGTGTGTGTGTGTGTGTGTGTGTGTGTGTGTGTGTGTGTGTGTGTGACACTGTACGCACTTAAATATCAAATTAGTGGGGCATTATGTAAGATTTTACTGCCCTATAGCACAAAAATGACCCTAATAATTCTCTGAAACATTAATCAAGTTATTTATCAGGACTGTTTCTAGATAACAGCCAAAACGCAAATGAGACTGCTGATTTATTACAACTGCTTCTTGGTAAAATATCACCTCTCCAGCAGATCTCTGCTCTGTTTCTATTAAACAGTAATGTTTGCGTGTGTCATTTACAGAACACTGCAGCACAAGGGGGCAGGGGGAGTGGTGAGCTTGGCAAGAGACTCGTTTTAGGGATTTATGTTGGTTACTAATGGAGTTCCTCAAAGGTCAAAGAATCTCAACCTAATATTCTTCCTAACAACAAAGTATCTGCTCATCTGCAGTTTGCAGTCATTTTCTGAAAGGATGTCTAAGATGTTTGTGTAGTATCTCAAGTTTGTCATAGTCATTGGGAACATGTAATTGTTGGGTCACTGGTTTGAGTCCTGACTGGGAAATCCCACAGGGAGAAAGTAATGAGGAATGCAATCTGCTTATCATTCATTTCATGAATTCTGAACCACAATTTTGTTGTGTAAATTAAGACTTTTTTTTCCCATCTGAAACACATTGCAGACTGAAAATCAAAGTGGAAACAACCACCAGCTCCCATTTAGAATAATAAGAAAAATATTCTTCTGATGCAGCTTTAACTTGCAAAGCTCAGCTACTTTAGCATTTGCATTTCATCTTGCAGCTAGCTATGTTTTTTTTCTCCCTCTATGATGCACTGCAGTGATGCAACTAGTCAATCACAGCCCACCCTGACAAAGAACAGCTTGTTGTTTTTGAAAAGCAAGTCAAATCTAGTGATTTTAATGCATTGACTTGCGTTTTGCAGTGAGTTTCAGCTGCAAAAAGTCTGCACATAGACTAGGGCTGTACCTGAATCAGTATTTGTGTAAAATAGTGCAGCAGAAAAAAAACAAAAAAAAAAACAAGAGGCAGTGATTTGACTGACGAAGTGTAAGTCAACTCGGGTGCTTCTTTACTGATTATTTGAATCATGGACGTTTAGAGGGCAGCCCTACAGATTTCTATCAAAGTGATTTCTGAAATACGTTTGAATGCCATGTGAAAGCACGGCCTCCAGTTTGACTCACTATTATCCTGCAGTTCAGAGTGATGGATATCAGCAAGACAGATTTGGTTTTATTCCTACATATACATTTCGTAATAATAGTCCTCATATCTTCTGGTACTGCCCCCTGCCCTGTTTTGCACTGCTCAAGTTTCCCTGAGGCAAGGTACGTAATCCCTCCGATGCTCCAGTAGAGAGTATCTCCTGTGAACAGAGAACAGCTGAAATTGTGTTTACAGACACACAAAGTATTTTCTGAGCAAAAGGTTAGAAGATTAGCAACCTGCCCCTCCATCTAAATTAAAGTCGCCTTAGTGCCACATTCATAGCGAAATTAGACCGTAATGAAATATAATGCATGCAAAACTCTCAGCTATTACACAGAAAACATCTAATATTGTGAGCAAAACAGAGGCAGAGCAGCACGTTTTCTGGCTAGTGGCTGTTATTTATTAAGGAACAACTCTGACGTCCACCCATAACAGTCCCATCAGTAGCGATGGAATCATCTGTGTCGAATACGGTTTAATGTGGTCTTACTTAATTGCACCGTGATTACAGAAAATAAGAGTTGTGAACCATATCTTTACTGCAAAACTTTCCAAAAGCAGTCTTTTTCATGACCCACCCAAAGCTCCCTGAGATACAGAAGAGATTCATGGGACAAACCGTAGTGATACATCATCTCAGGCGTGTGCACATAAACTGTAAACCAGTTTATATGATACAGATCGCAGATCACAAAGTCATCCATAGCGAAGAAATGTGTTGCGCTTGCTGGTCAGAGGCATGTTGAATGGGAACTAATTTCGTCGGTGTGTGTGTTGTCCAACATTTGTTTGCCATATTGTCCTTATAACATGGGCAACAGAGAGCAGGACGAGCGGGGGTGTGTGTGTGTGTGTGTGTGTGTGTGTGTGAATATTCTGCTGTGATTCAACTTTTCTCAAGAGTGACAAATGACAAGATTTAGGGAATTCGGTGGCCAGCTGTCATATCAGTCAGACGAGCCAGACAAGAAATGGTTATAAATGATTCATTTTTTCTGTTTGTTTGCCCGACGTACGGATGGACGGATGGACAGACGGAAGAACCAAAGCGACTGAGACATGACTCCCCCTTCCACCACCCTGCGTTTGTGTGTGTGTTTGTGTAGGTGGAAGGGTGGGTGGCAGTGCTGCCCATTTTGCTCATCCATCTGGCTCACTTGTGCAATGACAGTCTGACATTTGCATTTAAAAAGAAAGAGGGAAATGTTACCAGACTCGATTTGAATTGCTTTCTGCCCGATTCGAACCCCGCTCACATCTCACATTTTGGTTTTGTTTTTTTTCTTCAAAGCACAGCAGAGCAAATATTTCACTCACTCACATCACAACAAATAAAACCCTTTCTACTTTGATTTAGTATGATATGAGCGAGGAGCAGTGACATACGTACCGTGGGCAAATTTCCAAGCCCGTTTCTCTCTCCTGAGGCACTACATTATGTATATTTCTGCTTGATGTGAACAACAGCTAGCTGGAGAGCTTGTAATGCATTATTCAAGGTTATACTTGGAATTAACAAAGTAACATCACTTCTAGAAAACCTTAAAAGGAATATAAGGATGACTTGTAGAATGAATATGATCAAATTGCTTTTGATTTACTTCACGTTTGTTGTTGAAAAAGACCAAGTGAAAAAAAGAGGCAACAGCCTTGGAAAGGATTTTGAGTTTATTAGTCCAGCTCGGGGCAACTCAAATCTCATCTTGTATTACTTTGTCATTTCTCGTCTATTTTGCACCTGCCAGGTGGAACTTGTGGTTATGATAATGATGATGTTGAAGTTTGTAATATAGCATCTAGCATACAAATTTGTCCTGCCCGCACAGGCTTACAAGACTTCAGAAATGATATGTATTGTTTAATCATTAGATACTGTACAAGAAACATTTTAAAGCAAAGGCAGCTGATGGAAACACAATTAAACCACACAATTAGACAACTGACAAGTCAGGGTCAAATTTATTGGAGGCTCTCAGTTACTTTTTTGTAGTTTAGCTTAAGGTGTATCCAATTTTAGTGTACTAATTTCCATTTCAATGCTGCCCAATTTTTCTATAACTAATTACTTTAGATCAGCTTTCTTATCTGTCCAAGGACCCATGCAAACCGTCCACTTCCCTGAGCTGTTTTTTTAATTTCATCCAGCAACCCATTTTTCACAGGACAAGAAAATCAAGAAAAAAACAAAATGTTATTTGTTGTTGACAACCAGGAAACCTGTGGCCAACTTTTCTTGGCCAAGAAGCTTTTTGACTTTCTTCACATTGGCTGAGTTTCCCGGTTTGCTTATCTCATAGGAAATATCCAATTGGTTGTTAACACGGTGCTCACAGTGTGGTTGTCTGGAAAATAACTTCTCCCAAATCAAGAAGTCCTTCAGAAGTGGTCCATAAACCAATACTGCAGATATTTGTTTGCAACAAAAAAGTATATATTTCAAACCAAAACTTGTGGCAGCTAAAGAGGGAAAGTGCTCCTACAGACGGTGCCAAATTGCACTTTGGATTGTGGCCAATGTACAGCAGTAGTTTAATAATCATGCAGTAAAACGTGGGAGTTCTACAGAGGCTACGTCTGTATTGTCACAACCTATATCATGTTAAATCAATGGCCGGGGGGGGGGTTGTTTTCTGTCGTTTCCCAACAGGGGTGGAACTGCTCGCTTTGTACAACCACCCGCCAGTCCGAGAGGGCCAGGTGAAGTACTACACTGTAAAGGTGCCACTGAGGGTTCAAAACTGTGATGAGGGGGTCAAAGGCGTGGAGGCCAACTGGCTGGATCACATGACCCAGCACTTCAACAATGGAGCCTCACTAGTCGATGGATACTTCCACCTGGGCAACGTGAACGGTAAGCCAGCGTCACTCACTGCTACTGCAAAACACAGAGTTTTCCCAGGAAAAAGATGTGGGGCGAAATGTCTCATGAGGAGAAAAACTCACTGCAATTTTAATAACCACACATTCTGCTTTTGGTTTGCATATCACATAACCTGACTCCGCCAGATGGATTGCTTCGCATTTGCTCGGCATATCCATCTGGGAACTTTCCGTTGGAGAACTTTTGGTGAAGGGGCGAAAATGCTGGTTAGCTGATTGGATAAACCATCTGTCTATCACCACCTATGTTGGTGATAGACGGGCCAAATCAACCAATCAGATCAAACTCTTGCCGAAACCAGTCGGGAGAAGAGCAAAAACATATTTTCCTCAGAGAAAAGCCTCCAGTGCCGTTTTTTGCTCTTCTTTCAATGAAGAAATACTTTCTAATTCGGATAAAACTTGCGCGATAGCTACGCTCATCTCAGCCGTGGAAGCTGCCATGTTATTTAGACTAACTAACTAACTTCTCGTTGCGTCACACCTAAACCCGCCTCAAAACCAATGCTGATTGGTCGGTCGTTTGGCGAACGGCTCCAAATTTTCTCTATCTCAAGATGCTAGACTGATCTGAGAGTAAAAAACTGGAGCTTGCGAGAACAGGGCGGTCTCACGAGGCTAGATATCACACACAATCAAGAAACATTAGAAAGAGAGGTTTGTAATGTACGATTAAAACAGCCTTAAACTTTGGTCATGGCTTCTTAGATTCTCCAGAATTGTTCCCTTTCCAGGTACTCTTAAAGCTCAGACAACTACAGTTAATAAAACCCCAAAAGATTCCCAAATTGCATTTTTTCTCCCCCTAAAAGTAAAAACTGTCACCATCAAGCAGAAGCCAAATTCATGTCGACATCTACAACATAAAAAGCCTGGGGCAGGTAATGATGCACCTAAGTCATTGTGTGCCATTAATTATTCATTGGCTGGCATTCATTTTTCACTAGGAAACAATCAGAACATATATGACTCTCATTGTCAGGAAGTGGGGCAATCCTTCAGGATTTTGTACTGCAAACTGGATCAACATTCACCAGATGCACTGACACTAGCGCCACCATGAAGTTGGCATTTGTGGCTTTAAATTAAACGTCTGACCAAACTTTTTGGTACTGACATTCATACTTTGGTTTATGACCAAATACCTGCAACACTAATGATATTCCATAGCTGTACTTTGTGTTTAGTGCTAATTAGCAAATGTTAGCATGCTACCACGTTAAACTAAAATGGTCCATCCATCCATCATTATCATTATCATTATCTGGGGTCGGGTTGTGGGGGCAGCAGCTCCAGCAGGGAGCTGCTGCCCCCACAACCCAGGGGGCATCCTTACCAGATGCCCAAACCACCTCACCTGGCTCCATTCGACACAACAGGAGCAGCGGCTCTACTCTGAGTTCCTCACTAATGACTCAGCTTCTCACCCTATCTCTAAGGGAGATGCTAGCCACTCTCCTGAGAAAACATATTTTGGCCGCTTGTTCCAGGGATCTAGTTCTTTCGGTCATGACTAAGATGATGGATTGGGATCATGGCAAATATAATATCATATATATCAGTTCCTCCAGGGTTTTGTGACCTTTTTTTTGAGATTGTTGCAGCCCAAAATGCCTGATTTTGTGGGAGCTTTTGCAAAAAAATGTGATAAAGGTTGCGTTTTTTTTTTGGTATAGTACTTTAAAAATAAAAAGGAAACTTCTTTCGGGGAGAATAAAGATACTCTGGGCTGAGTTTTCCTGGTAACCTTATCAAAAAGGTTCAGGATGCTGCAAATGTTGGTCTAATATGAAAATAGTGGATTTAAGACAAAAAATATTAATTTATTGAATGAATCAAATTTGAACATATCTGTCAGTGGCTTGTTGATCTTTACATTGTTAGTTTATTTCCTATCCTGGCCTGGCCTGGGACACATTCATACGGTTTGATAAAGTAACGTTACTTATTGGACTTTAACTTATCATTGCACTTACAATAATGAGCATAGCTGTTTTTAGTTTATCGTGTGCGTCTCATCTCCAGTTTTTCCTGCATCCACCGTCTGTGTTTGTGTGTGTGCGCGCTTCCATCGCGGGGGGAACAGAGCACCAGCCTCGCCCGCTGCAGATAGCCGACGGCAGCAGCTTTTATAAAAATGTATTGTTTTATTGCAATTATAAGGCTGGATGAAAACATCAGACTGGCTAATATCAGAAGTTGGTCAGAGTCTTCCACAATGGCTTCACATGCCACGTCCACAGACTGTTAGCGAAATGTTAGCATTCTAAATTTCTAGAGGATTTAAAGGTGCCATGACATGGTGCTCTTTGGATGCTTTTATATAGACCTTAGTGGTCCCCTAATACTGTATCTGAAGTCTCTTTCCCGAAATTCAGCCTTGGTGCGGAATTACAGCCACTAGAGCCAGTCCCACAATGAGCTTTCCTTAGGATGTGCCATTTCTGTGTCTGTAGCTATTGAGGAGGAGAGGGGGGGGGGGGCAAGGTGGAGGGTGGGGGTGTGGCCTTGACCAACTGCCACTTTGCTCATTTGAAAGCCATGATGTCTCTCTCTCATGGGCGGGCCAAATTCTCTGGGCGGGCAAAGCAGAGAAAGGGGAGGTAACCTTGCTCCTTATGACCTCATAAGGAGAAGATTCCAGATCGGCCCATCTGAGCTTTCATTTTCTCAAAGGCAGAGCAGGATACCCAGGGCTCGGTTTACACCTATCACCATTTCTAGCCACTGGGGGACCATAGGCAGGCTGGGGCAACGCATATTAATGTTAAAAAAACTCATAAAGTGAAATTTTCATGCCATGGGACCTTTAAGGAAAATGTAGACACTGTAATGGTGTCTTACAAGAGACAGAAAGTCTGTTTTCACCAGTGTGCTGTGTGGCTGACATAGTGATTCTTTCTTAATGGAGGATGCTTTAGAAGCTGGAGTTCATCTCTCTAGTTTATGTCTGGTATCCTCTTTTAAACTATTTCCTGTTTGGGTTTTCCTCTTCCATCAGACCCCAGCAGCTCTGTGCTTCGCTCTGACACTGGAGAAATCAGCCAGCCAGAGTAAATAAGAGTCATAATTCATTAATCTGGGAAAGTGAACGCCTCAGCAACTCTGAAACATAGATAATTAACCTGATAACAAATTAGTGCCTCCTTGCATATTTTATGTCCTGAGAATGAAGTAATGAAGTGTTTTATTATGATTCAATTTTTTCTGCTTATTAGGGTCCTATAACATATTTTGCATTTTTCATGCGCTGCTAAGATATGCACTCTTGAACAGTGAAATTACTGGGTAGAATTGAAAGCAGATCAGCTGCATTATGAAACTGTCTTATGACAGTGCCTGCACTGACTTATAGGACTGAACTCAGCCCACAGCTTTAGGCTCAGCCACTTTAGAAAACAGACAACTTTACAGAGGTGAATGCTGTACTTTGTGGATTTTGGTCTCTTGAGAGTAGCTGGCAGTATGACATCAAAGCGGCATCCCGTTTGTTGTTAGCAGCTAATTGCATCAAACTGCCGTGCAGCTCGGCTTTAGAATTAGTATCCATTCCTGCCGTTTCCAGATTTAGCAACTTCTTTGAGACAAGCTTCATTTTTCATTCAATTCATGATGAGACGCTCGACACGATGCAGGAGACCATCTCAACCTCACAAACATCAAGGACATGTGTGACAGTAAAACAGCACACTAAAGGACATGGACTGACAGAGACGGACACAGGCGGTTGGATGGGTGATCGTTGTGACAGTGACAGCATTGCTTTGAGATACAGCGTGCTTCAGCTTTTATGTACTGACAGATACACGGGCAGTCCAATGAGTGCAATTTAGTTTTTTTCTAAGACTGACCTTCTGCCCTTATTGTTTTTACTTTCATCCCGTTGTACTAATATTGTTTTTACATTATTTATCTCTTAGAGGGAGTATTGCTGAGCCGGTCTGCTTTTTTATTATGGATGGCAGTGGTCGGTCAGTCCACCACTTTGTCCCAGACTGAAATACTCTTAACAACTGTTGAAAATATTGCCGTTAAATTTGATGCTGATATCAATTGTGCCAAGAGGGTGAATACTAACGCTTTTAGTTATCCCCTGACTTTTCCTCTGGAAGCACCAGGGGCTTGACATTTGTGGTTTTGAGTGAAATATCGCCACGTCTGTTGGATGCATAGCCATGGAAGTACAGATATCCATGTGGCCCTCAAGAAGAATTATAATATATTAGGTAATCCCTTACTTTTTTTGTCCAGTGCCATCATGAGGTAAAAATTGGCCCAAGACTTTGGTTTATGACCAAATATCTATACATGGCAAACGTTAAACTTGCTAAACATAAGCATGTTATTTTGAGCATGTTAGCATGCTGACGTTAGCATTTAGCTCAAAGCACCAAAAAGCCCTACTGCTGTGCCCAAATAAAGACCCGCAGAGCTGCTAGCATGGCTGTACTCTTAGTCCTGTTCAGTGATGTGTTGCTCTACATTTTATTGTATCTGGGAGTTGGCTGTTAGCCTATATCTTCAACTTGCTACTACTAAGAGCAAGTGCCTTGCTCACAGGTAAATAGCCTAAAGGATGGAAGAGATCTGAGAGATGCTAGTTCTCATTTGAACCAGAGAATATCATCCTAAAATCCTGCAAATATGTCTGATTGGAAAGTTTTAAGCAGTTGTAATGCTGTGTAATCTGAGACAGATTATAAAATCCAATTTGGCATCTTTGAAAATGCAACAGATTTCACGTCAGTCATGTAACCAAATACAATAAAGAAAAAGTGCCTATTTTTTAAACACTAAAAACAATAAATGAACCATACATTAACAATTATTCATAATGGCGGTATTGTTACGCAAAACCCATAATTCAGTAATGGATTGAAATTATCCATGCAGCTCTGTGCATCTGATGCCTACATTCCAAGAAGTAACATCATTTATAATCAACTTGAAAGCAATCAAAGAGCTGCATACCTTAAACATGTGGGGTGATGGGGGGAACGGACAATGTGACCGAAAATGAGAAAATATGTTTGTTGTTGTTGTTTATATTGCTGATTGTCGACCTACTGTAGAGTTCATTGATTACCTGCCTTTTGTTTTAGCACGTGCATTACTGGTCATGTTCCTGGAGTCAGTGTGCGACTCTGGCCTTTTCCTAAATACTGTTGCTACCTTTCTATCGTCTCTGACAGTCGGCTGTTTGGCATGGTCCAGAGGGATGCACATTTGCACACAAAAACGCACTGTGTCCCCAAGCTCCATCAAAAGATGGGTTTCCATGGTGAAGCTGGATGAGAAAGCATTAGGGGGCATTGTTTGCATACGAGTGCATGCGTGCGTGCGTGTGTGCGTGCGAGCGTGTGTGTGACAGCCCGCTCAGAAGGCGAAAGTCCTGTCTGCTGTCTGTTTGCAGTGTGTGGAGACCTCGCCCGAGCCACAGGGTAGGATATTCTAGCAATATTGAATTTACAGATCCTAAGCTGCACACAGGCCCCACTGTCATAAGACATGCATTAAAGATTTATACAAACTGTGGCACTGCCTGCAAACACACACACATGCACAGTAGGCTTACATGCATCCACATTTACCTTCAAAGACACACACCCATACACCCATTTACGCACACATGCGCAAACACAAAATACACGTAAGTTCACACTCCCTCCCTGGAGTTGGAAGCAGGGTGGGGGGTCGAGTTTGTTTGATGAAGAACTGACAGTAACAGTGTTGACGGAGAGTTTGCCTTTGTTACTTGTATAGCTTAAGCTATCTCCAGAGCCACAATGAGGATTTGTAGCTCGGTTGTGAGACACTGAGCTATTCATATGCATGACAGTCAGCCCTCACTGGTTTCTAAATTTGGGCAAAGTCAATGGAGGGAGAGAAAAAAAGGGAGCGAGAGAGAGCAAGAGAGATCCAGAGAATATGAAATTCCATTTTTTTTCTGTGAGAATAAATTCAGGGAAGGGAAACCACGTGCAAGTGTTTCTCTGAGACAAACGTTGAGAGAGAGAGAGAGAGAGAGAGAGAGAGAGAGAGAGGTGGAATAAGAACTGCAATTTTAATACATGTGTGCATTAACTTGCATGTGTGCGTTAACTTACAGTGTGTGCAAACCTACAAGATGCCCACGTTTCTAAATAAAAGTTTTGACAATACAGCATGTGTGTCTTCCACCTCTGAGTTGCAGTCAGAAGACAGGTTCTACCACTGTGTTCACTCAGCACTGGTAGTTCAAACTATGCAGTTTAGTGTGTTTGGGCATAGGGCTGGGCGGTATGACCAAAATTGTATATCACGGTATTTTTCAAAATTTGGTTTCACGGTATATGACCATATTTTTTTCCCATGCATAATCAGGTGTTCACAGCATTTTCTACTGGTTGAGAGAGGAATTACTGCAGTAGATTGATTTAGGATGGTCTATTTTACTGTCATGATGAGTGAATATTGTAGAATTATTCCACACTAGTAGTAATACAGGTTTCCATGGCCCCAGAAAGTGATGCTGTTTACAAAGAATAGCCACTCGTGAGTGAGGAATCAGAATGCAAAGACAATTGCAGTCAAAACACAGAACTTCTTTAATAAAACCAATACAAAAAGTAGTACAACTTGCAATAATTATACTTTTGCCGCAAAGTGGCGGACGGTCGCCAGGTCTGTTTCGAGCTTAGTGGCTTAGCTCTGTGCTTTTGGTACAAGTTAGGGATAGAAACTTGGCTAAAGTAGGTTCTGCTCTGTGGCTGGTTAGCTTAGTTGGTAGAACAGGCGCACATATAGATGTTTGTTCCTTGATGCACAAGGTCCAGGGTTTGAGCATAGACAGTATATGATGGACCAACAGACCCCGTTGCTCTGGACGGAGACCAGTGAAGGCTATTAGAAGCACTTTTCCGGTGATGGCCAGCTTTACTGCGCGTCTGCTACGGAGCCATAACGTGAGGTACAAGGTAATGGAGCCTTTTATACATTGTCGTGTTTCTTTAGAAATAAAAAATGGACAAATAGAGTCTTTAAACGCTTCAGATGTAAAGTTATTCGCTGTCAAGTGGCGCCAAAATGAATGCTAGTCAGTGGAATGCTAACGGGAGGTGATGGCAAGGTAGCATCAAAATGGCGCCATAGGAGGTTCGAGTTCTGAAGCGAAGCTTATCCCCTTGGGTTTGAGTCCGACCTATGACGGCTTTCCAACATGTCTTCCCCCTCTCTCTCCCCGTTTCGTGTCTGAGCTGTCCTATCATTAAAGGCGGAAATGCCCATAAAAAAAGAAAAAGTACTTTCTGCTCGATATTTCATACCTGGGATCCAGCGTTTTGATCATCTGCCTGAAGCCTTCTTTTTCGACTGTATTAAGCGGGACCATGTCTATGGCTAGGCGGATAGTGATAGAGTTTGTAATCTCGATCCACCATTTGCTTTTCTGTCGTAGGGAATCCCTCTAGCAAACGCATCTTGAAGGAACATTTGGCTCGACTTTTTTTTTGCTTTCCCTGTGTTACCTGCTGATGTGGAGGGCGCTGACCTTAACTTCGTACATTTTTGATATTCCAAGACGTGCTTGCAGCTAAGGTGGGGGAGCAAATTGCTCATGTTGCCGCCTCCGGCGACAACTTTAGCCTGACAACACTCGCATAAAATGGTTGTTTGGTCGACGTCGGATTTTTTGAAACCAAACAACAGACATGGCTCCTCTTTCT
The DNA here is from genome assembly GCF_010015445.1 of Perca fluviatilis. Classification (NCBI taxonomy): domain Eukaryota; kingdom Metazoa; phylum Chordata; class Actinopteri; order Perciformes; family Percidae; genus Perca; species Perca fluviatilis. The sequence continues at coordinate 30,261,849 of NC_053118.1, read as the reverse complement.
TCTGTGTCATCATGTTCTACTAGTTCTGCAGCTTCGATTTCGGAACTTTCAATGTCTATCCTATCCATCTTCACAGTAATGTAACACCAGAGCACTACTGTTTACCCTCACCACGCCTCGCAGTCGCACCATGCGTGTTTACAAGCGCAACATTGAAAAGGGTCCCGTCTGAAACAGTGTCGCACAGCGCAGCATAATGTTGGCGGTATATTAAAAATTCATATCATGACGAAAATATAGTCCGGTATTCGGCGTGAACCGGTATACCGCCCAGCACTATTTGGGCATATGAGTAAATTGCTAATGCACTCAGGTGGTTAAACTTAAACCTCTCATAAGCTTGGAAAAAATTGTTCGGAGTAAGAACGCAAGCCAAATCACCTACAGGAATCACTGTGCTTTAGCTGGGCTAAACATGAGCATCCACTATCACACAAACCTGTTAAATGGAAATCATGTTCACAGTTGCAGGGCTTATATGACTGTGAAGTGGTGCCATTTATGCATTGAGATTCTCATGAGCACTGTGATAATCCTTATAAATCAGTACCCCAGCAGGCACAAGTCCAACAATGGTTTTTGACAGCGTTGGTGATGATCCACAAATGTTAATGATGTTCCATTTTGTTTTGTTTTACACTGAAAGACCATCCTCTGTGTCTAGTAAATGAAATGATTGCTCCTGCATACACTTTAGTCACAAAAATATAGTTATCTTGAAGTTTTACCTAGTTAAAAATGTAAAAAGTTAAGTTCGTAATTGCCGGTGCATGTAATTCCCAGGGTGGATGGAGGATAAATCCTTTCCACAGCTGTAAGAAAGCAAATTTCTCACCCTCAACCTCCTGTTTCACTCTGGTGCACGTGGCTGGGCTCATACAATATAAGAACATAGCTGTAACTTAGTGGAAAATGGAAATGAATGAATATTAATACAGAATAAGTTAAAATTGCTTGCCAACCTGAAGTTTTCCACCCCTGTATCTTCTCTCAGACCAAAACAAACAGATTATACATTTGGAAACACACCCCTGGTATCCAATCCTATGTTCCTTCTCTACCAGCTAAAGTCTGCCTGGTTACCCACAGGTAACAGCCTGTCAGCTGCTAAACCTTTGGCTCAGCAGGGAACAGCCACATCCAATCCACACATTAGACACCCTGGTCTCTTTTTCTCTGTCTGTCCCTCTCTTCGGATGTCCACTCTTCCTGTTTGAAATATAGATAAGCTGTCAGCAGTCTGTCTGCAGCTCTCTGAGGCAGCGCCTGGCACACATGTTTAAATCATGTCCGCAGACATGACCTTGGTCACTTTCCGGCTCGGCAGCGGGCAGCTGGACTTGAACACATATACACTGATCTAAGGCGCATGGACTTGTGAGCACAAAAATGCACGTTTTATGTGAGTACGCTTGATTTAAATTATAGTTAATACGTATATAAATTCATGAATTATAATCCAAACAAATATGTAGTGTACGGCTCTTTATTAATTATTCAACCAGTAAAAACATGGGTTGTTTTACGTTAAAGGATGTCTGCCTTGTAAGTTAACCATTGTACCCCCATGCATGCTGTTAACAGTGGTGAACCTGAAAAACACTGTCACACCAAAAGTAATTAAAATGTCCATAGAAACGTTTTGAAACACACCTGCAACATTATATACTTCTCCACTGTAGATCTGTATGTTCAACATGCTCCAAATAATTGTTAAAACACCAATAAAGTGCTAAAAATACCTTTTTCAAAAGATTTTGTTTCATGTCCAGGCAGTCCTCAAGGCCTAACGAACAAAGCACTGAAAAAAGATTGCCAAAATAAAAGGATATTACACTGCAGAGGCTCAGATGAGCTTGAGGACACAGAAAGAATTGCCTCTGCTTCTCACCCCAGCTGTCTGTTGGACACCTGAGTCTGCAGACTGAGCTAATTTCATGGTTTTGGCTCAAAGTTTGGATAGACCTGCCTGTTCACTGGCAAGTACCAATCAAATTTCTAATGCCGCTTTGCATAAAATTTAAACCAGGTACATTTTTAGTGTGGCAGAAAGAAATCATGTCTTTCCTGCCAGTGTTTTTAAAACAGAGTAGTTTGAACAGTTTCACGTTTTCTGGAATTAGAGCTATTAGAGCTTTTTTTAATAATCAATTATTCAATTATTACATTTAAGTCCTTTTTGAGGATTTGCTACTTGTCCTTGTCTTGACATGACGGTAAATTAAATCTATTTGGGTTTTGGACCACTGCTTGGACAAAACAAAACATGCGAAGACATCACCTTGAGGTTTTAGAAATTGTAATGTGCACTTTTCTGATGTTTTAAAGACCAAACGATTAATCGAGGAAAATAATCCATAGATTAATCAAAAATCTAAATAATTATTAGCAGCAGCACCAGCTGGAACAATAACTAATTCCAAGGTGATACACAGCTTCATGGGAACAACTTCCTGTATACCTTCTCTGCCATTTCCTTATTCGAAACACTGTGTGCTAGAAATCCATGTGCAACAGCAGGTTTGCAAAACATGTCCATGAATATTAGCTTCCAAACTAACTTGATATGTGCAGCCAAAGACCTCCCATCTCCATTCAAACACCCACACATACCAAAGACTACTACAAACTTAACACTTTAAGTTTCAGTCTCTGTGTGTCAGCATGTTGTACGCACACTTGGTGTCTGTTCGTGATCCTTTCATCTGTCATTTTGGGCACTGATTTCATCTGCTGTGTGTCACCGGGTGTCACTTGCTGTGACCCTGCCACTCGAGCTATCTGACTCTCCCCCTCCATTTGCGTCTGTGTCTTTCAGTCTCAATGCTGTCACTTCCTGTTTTTTAGTGACACTATTGGCATGCCTCGCCCTGCGACCTCGAGTGTGTGAGTCACAGGGGACGGAGAGCAATTTTACTGAGGTTGCACGGTGGTTTTTGCAAGTGTAAACAACTTATTCTCAGTCAGCCTGCTGGCTGCTCGGCTCAGCTCTCAGTCAATAGGCGCGAGATAATGTTTATTCGTGCACGCAACCGGTGCATTCCCCTGACGGACTCGACGCCTGCAGCAATCAACTCCTTCTCATCCACTTCCCTCGTTCTCTCTCTCTCTCTCCCTCTCTCTCTCTCTCTCTCTGTCCTCTGCATTATCACCAGAGACAGGCTGCTCCCTCTAGAGCAGCGAGACAGAAACCCTGTGTCGATCTCTCTCGAGTGATCCCTGTCGCGCCAAGAGGGGACCGATGGTGTGCCTTGGTGCCTCATATTTTCTATTTCGTATGCCAAGGGCTGACGAATGAGACGGAGAAGCCATGGACTGGGGGAGGAAGGAAGTGATGGAGGGAGTGGAGGAAGAGAAAAGGCAAATGGGTGGATGGGGTGAACAACGACAATGTCTGTATTTGAGAGAGTAGATGTCTGAGAGATGACTTCAGTTGAGCGTGCAAGGGTCCTAAATGGGTCTTCAGGGAGGGGGAAAAAAGAGCCTGTCATCCCTCCACTCCATCTCTCCTACTGTCTTGCTCACTCCCTCCCTCTCTCTCTCTGTCCACGGGCTCTCCAGCCGCCTCCTATCCCCCTATTATTAGGGCCCAGTAATGAAATGTGGAGTGTCTGGTATTGGTGCCTGGGCCCCGGCAAACTGCATTAGTGTGTAAATGGTGTGGGAGTAATGAGAAAGCACTCAGGCCAGCCGGGAAGACTGGACCATGGGGCGTGTATTGTGTCACTGTGCGTGTTTGTGTGTGTACCTGCATGTAACGTGCACGTGTATCAAATGAATAACAAGAGACGTTGGGTGGAGAGGGGTCCCGGCTCATGGGGGGGGTGGAGTGGTGTTTCTGTCTCGGATGCCAATCCTGCGATTGTTAGCTTCCAACAGAAGAGAAGCTTAGAATATCTATTTGGTCAGCAGCACACAATCTCACTAGTGGCCTAAAGCATCAACGTCAATGTCTTCATGTAGCTTTTTTAAGGTGAATAATGCAGGCTTAGCAAAAGGATTTATGCTTCATTGCCTTACGGACTGACTTCATTAAATCAGTGGCTACATTTTGCCATCGCTAAAATCTGTCCATCTTTATTAAAGCAGTGGCTCTCAGTCCTGATCCTCTGAATCCTATCAGCTATTGCATTCACCTTGTTTCCCAGCTGTAATTAGCCTTTGTTTAGCTGTCGAGTATGAAAACCAGCAGGGCTCCAGGTCCTGAAAAACACTGATGTAGCGCATAATGTCTCCTCTTCTTTTTTAACATCCCAGAAGGGGAATACCTGCTCTTTTCTTTTACACGGTCGCCTTGCATAATGTATAAGTGCACATTGCTCATACAAATGGCCCACACCACTGGCTATGTAATAAAGGGTTGTGTGTGAATGTGGCTGAGTGATATCATTCCATTTCCTCTGGCCTGGAGGGCCTAAAGGAGCCGCAGAGACAAGACAGACACGCTCCATCCAGTAAATTCTCTTTTCACAGCTCGGTTTTCTTCCTTCTCCTCTGCAGATATGCTGCCTAAGTCGGTGGAAAGTGTCTTCATCTTCCAGGAGGCGAGCGAGGGCGAGCCGAACGGGGCAACCCCGACATACGATGCCATAGTGGTGGAGCAATGGACTGTCATTAATGTGAGTGGAGAGATTTTTCTTTTCCTTATAGTTTCACAGGTTTTGTGCTCTCGTCGAAAAGGTTGCATACAAATATTCTGCTGTCCAAATGTAATGATTTCAGGCTATTTGTAACAGCTTAATATCCAAGGAAAGAGACATCCAAATTACTGGATGATTATACACCTCAGGATTCACATCCAATACGGGGAACTAGAGTGGCCTATATGGATGGGAGGGTAAGCGTGAAGAGGTTAGGTGTGGTGAATAGATGTGTCAACATTTGCCATATTTTGATACATCTGTGGCCTATTAAAGATAAAACCTGAATAAATGAGAGGACTGCAGATGCTTCCTACTATGCACAAGCGCTCACTGAATGGTTGGATGACAATTAAAATGAATCATAAGCTGTGGCCTTCGCAGTCACCACATCTCTCGAGCCAAATGAACACAAATGGGGGATTTTGAAATTGTGTGTCAGACAGTGCTTTCCACCACATCAAAACACCAAATGAGCGAATATCTTTCAGAAGAATAGTGTTTAACTTCCAGTGGAGGTTCAGAGACTTATGCCAAGGGCCGTTGGAAGTTGTTCTGAAGGCTTGTAGCAGCCCAACACCTTACTAGAACTCTCTACAACATGTTATTTTTTCCTCAATTTCTCACCAATCAATATCGCAAAAACATTCATATTGATACTGTGTTATTCAACAATATATTTAAGCCACATTGCCCAGCCCTGTTTAGGGCACATCCCCCTAAAAAGTCTGGTCCTCTTGCATTGAAATCAGTTGTCACTCAGATATTGTGCCCTTCCACCCCCTCTTTACTCTATAGCCAACCTTTCCCCCAAAAACCCCAAAGGCAAATCTGGAAAATCTCAATTTATGGGACATGTGTCACGGTCGCTTGTCTTATCGGAAGCAAACAAGCCCTTATCTGCCCACCGATTAGCGTCTCTCCTCAGCACAACTTCCAAGTTTGAAATTGATTTCTGTCCAGAGTTGAAGGGTTTGCGGCCATTTTGTTGCCTTTCATCCGTATGTGTGTATGTGTATACATGTTTGTGCATGCAGCTGTATGTGCATGCGTTTGTGTGGATGAGTTGGGTTTTGTGTGTCTGTCTGTGTTTGCCGATGCTATCTCTGTAATTGAATTTAGACTTTTTTGCGGCCCGTGGCTGTCCAAGTGTGAAAGGACACTTTTGTCCCCCAAATGTGGCTCTATGATTGTCCATCCCAGTGCTGATGGCCACATGTGCCAATAAAAAGACTGCTGCAGTTGTCTGGCGGCAGCAGGAGAGCCTCCACTCCTCTGAGATGGATGGTAATACTGTTACAGCCTAATGGATTTCAAGGCTTCCTCAGAAGCGTCAACAGTGAACGACGCCGAGCCGACACCCAGTGCTCCAGGCGATCCAATCAACTGTTCCACTGGGACTTTATCAAAAACTGTTTCACCCGCGCAATCTGCACCATGCCAAATCAGACTGACAACACACTCCTTCACAAAGGGCGATCAGGGCCTCACATCATCTCCATTCATTGTGATAACTGCCTAAAATTGATATGCAAAGTATCCTCACAGCTCATTATTGTTTCAGTGACGGGTTAATTACAATGAAAAATAAGGCAGAATATTGATTGCGAGTGTTTGTTTTTTTTCTTCTTCTTTATATACGTCAATTTAGATTTTTTTCCTAGTGCTTTACAGTTTGATTTATCCAAAGGTCTGACAGGTGATTGGATGTATGAAGCTCAGAGAAGAAGAAAGAAAACAAGCCGTTTCACTGAGGGCAAGCAATCACTTATATTGTCGTCAAGTGGGAGTGTAGCTATTGTCTATAGGGACAGTGTTTGTTCATTACTGAAGAAAAAAAAAGTTTTTAATTGTTCCATTTATGAATGAGTAATAACTAATCAGAGGATTTGCATGTGAAAAGTGTTGAGTTTCTAATGGCATCAGATCCACAGGTGTTCGCAAACAGTAGAGTGGTGATGAGCTGCAGCACATCAGATTACTACTGAATATGGATGCATAATTACTGTTTATAACACTGATATTTATATATATATTTTAAAGTTCTTTTATTTTCAATGAGATATTAAATGTGTGAAGTGTGGAGGCTTTGGAATTGTTTTAAAAGGCACCTGAGTAATGAAAATGAAGTACAAGTAATTTAACTATTTTGTGTGCTGTGCATTACTGTTTCAATGAGTAATATGTAATGAGTATTTCATCACATTTTTCAAGTAACTATTTTTGTTTAAACAGTTTGACAACAATTAGAGTGACAATAAGTATATCCCAAGACTGATTTTGTAAGATGGGACAATGACACTAAGAGACTGCCGTATTAAATTTAAAAAATGCATTCATTTTATTAGGTCATATATTAAGTTTATTGCCAAGTAATAAACCAAGTTTAGTTTAATTGAGTCAGTTTAGTTGTCATAACACGGAGATTTTTTTTTGTTTGTATTAAAGTACAATGATAAAAAGCAAACAAATGTGATAAAAAAAAACAGAAACTAACAGAAACTCATGGGTCAAAAATTGTTGACTTCAGAACAAATCACTGAAACAAATTTAAAGAAGAAAAACTACAAAATTAAATGTCAAACTGACAAATTAAGTTGTAAGTGCTATGGAAACGGTTTCTCCTAAATGACAGTAGAACACAGCCTGAAGATAAACGGCAAAAAATGCATTAAATGACAAGCAACGGAAATACGCATATACAGAGTGTTCAATATGTGAAAGGCTGCATATATTCTGCATAAAAATGCCATCAGTGCTAAAGAGTTGATACAGACATTTCTTATAGCTTCACCACGAAAAGGAAAACAACACAGAGTTTTGACAGATGTTCTTCTGAATACATTTGAAGATGCAGCAGTTGCGCGAACGTGACAATGACCTGAATAGGGACCATATGGAGTGGTGAAGTGCTCTAAAAGAATCACTCATCAAGGGTCTGTGCTATGAAACTCCAATTAGGACCAGCTTTGCATCTCTTGTGTCCTATGGGAAAATCAATACAGGAGATGCCTTGAAACTAATGTACTGAAAGCCCTCTTTCCTTCCAAGGAGTTTTAAAGGAGCAATAACCAAGCAAAACATGTCCTCCTTCAGACCTCAGCTAGGGTTGGCCTTAATACGTTGGCTCGAGCTGCTGCAGTCAAATTTTGTTTATCAATTTGGACAAAGTGCATTAGCGGGAGGGTGTTGTTTCAGTCTTTCTGTACCCAGATAAAAACAGTGAAGTAGCACCAGAGTCACAAAAACATCCACGTATCTGTGTTATATTAAAAGATGAACTGATATTAACCTGAGCACAGCTGACGTCTAGTGGAGACTGAGGTTTCTTAGAAGCTTCTCGTCCTCTCTTATTAATATGTTGTTTATAGCGCCATTATCCACTTCAACTCTGCCAGACACAGCGACAGCATAGGTCCATTATAACAAATCTATGTTGTGCAAAGTGCAATATTTTAAATTCTCAAAATAATACTAACATTTTACAAATATACTGAACATGTCATGCTGAAGGGGAAAGGTTTATTTGATTGTGCGCTGACATGTAGAATATTTCCATCACAAACATGTAATCTCCTGTTTTAATATTTTACTCAATCTAACATACGCTTCAAAGAACTCTTTGCGTTTACCGGACCTCTGTAGCCTGCTACTCATTTCTTTTTTTTTAAGATAATTTTTTGGGCTTTTCCGCCTTTAATTGATAGGACAGCTGGGTGAGGAAGGGGAGACGGAGGGGGGGGGAGACATGCAGGAAATCGTCACAGGTCGGACTCAAACCCTGGACCTCTGCATCGAGGCATAAGCCTCTCAGTATGCGTGCACCTGCTCTAACCACTGAGCCAACCCGGCCACACCCTGCTCCTTATTTCTGCTTGAGGCTAGCGGCTCAAGGCTACAACACATAACATACTGAAAACTGTATGTGTTCCGGTTGCACTCTGGATAATGTAGGCGCCAGAATTTGACAAGGAAGAAGAATGTGTAAAACAAAAGAGATGATATATCTAATTCTACAGCAGCATTTTTTAAATAATTTTTTAAAAACTGTGTCCATTGGGAGTCTGACAGTGTTATAGGAGCGCAATGCAGAATCAGTGGAGTACTCATTTAAATGGGAATGCAAGCAATTTAGTATTGCACCTCCATATACTTCCGTTGGGAGACATATTAAAGTTAGATATCCGGACGTTCAGTCACTTGTTTTGGTCAAGCTTCCCTGCCTCATTTTCAAGCCCCATGCTCACAGTGTGTAATGCATATTTTCTATTAAAAATTGCAGTTTCAAGTCCAAAATGAGATTACACAAATTTTCTCAAACTTGACAGAGCCACAGAGGACATTTACAAATTTTTTTACAGGTTGTGTGGTACTCCCTACAACTAGTAAATTGACTTTGACATGTAATCTTGGTGAAGTGCCCCCAAGAGGAAAATCAGGGATAAAGAAGTCAAAAATCAATTTACAGCTAGTGTATTTAGCCATCTTTCTGTAAAGGAACATCCCTAAAGGATCAATTTACCCACATTCCTAAAGAGTTTATATCCAGATCTGGGTGAATACTCAATTCTGATTGGCTGCAGGGTGTCCATTAAAATGTGTTAATTAGGGTTGGGCATCGTTTACATTTTAACAATTCTGATTCCAATTCAGATTCTTCCTTTCGATTCCGGTTCTAATCAATTCTCAGATTCTTTGAGGGGTGGAGTGAAACAGGTCGCAATTTTATTTTGATTCAATGGTGATTTACAGTTTTACCGGGCTTTTTTTTACGTAAAATTAGAGCACGCTTACTGTGCTCCATGGCTGCAACCCAACAAGTGCCTGGAAGTAGGGTGGTCGCTACGGAAACCAAAACTTGCGCATCTTAAATTTGGAACCGATGATCAGATTCTAAATCAAATTTTTGAAACAGTTCGAAGTTGGAACCGGTTCTCGGTGCCCAATCCTAGTGTTAATGGATACCTACTAACTACTTCCAGTGAAAATTTCTGTTCGGTATTCTAAAGTAGAGCACCTCTGTCTAAAATGTATTACAACATGTTACTAAGCTGTAATATTATTGACATCACCAAATGTAGTCCTTCAGTGCCTCATCCTCTGATAACACAACTGCCCCTCTGAACTTACTGATAGTTGGTATCACATAAAAGATCATCTCACATCCCTTTCGCTCAACTCGCTACTGCAGGATGCAGCCGATAGTGTTCATGAATTATCATTTGTTCATGAAAATCTTGATATTGATTTAGGGACAATGACATGACTGTATAGCTAGCTGGTTTTTAAACATACTGTCAAATATCATTTGTCAACCGTAGACTTTGAATCTTGCCAGCATAACGTTAGCTTTCTGGCTCATAGCTGAGCCAAAGGGTTCTATGAGCTGTTGACTGGAAATACCTCCCGTCGTCAAGTCGTATCTAAGGTCCATTCGATTTACTCGAGCAGTGAACAACATTTGCATTGCATTGAAACTTATGGGATGGTAATGAATGTTCCAGGTATTAGTCAAACCCTCAGGTGTTACCAGGGAACTGAGTTATTGTGATAAACACATGAAAATATAAATGAATGGTCTAATTCTTTTTTTCTTTGGCAAGTGACCATTGTATAATCGGGATAAGGCCCTTTGTCATGTCCATAATCAGGAATTAATGGACTCCCGTTGTGCATTAATTCCTGACAATGGACACCTCGTCGGGCATTATCCCTTACACTTATCCAGCCACGCACATAATCTTGGTGTGTTAAGTGCTGTCTCCTCAATAAAAAGAAGGTGAATGAGAAAGTCTATTCACCTCCGTTTCAGGGTGGCAGCACAAATCTCCAAACCTCCGCACATAAAACTAAAAATATCCTGTAAGGCAACTGGAGGTAAATGAAAAAGTTTGTCTTTTGGTCCTTTTTGTTACTGGCCCTTTGGAATATTCTTTACATGGTTGTTTGTTACACTAATTAGGTACAGCAGAGATAGGCTTTATTACTGAACCTATAAACCTGCAAGAAAATGATGGCACTGCTTTATGTTTAACTTAGAAAAATGGTAAGCGCAGATAGCAAGATAGATTGCAAAGTAGCTCCCTGGTTACCACAAGAAAAGCAATGTTTATGGGTATTATTAGCGCAGCTATAACATTAAAAATACTGTAACTGTCGTTTTATGAGTTTGGTGTTCACAAAACGACTTAAATCTAGAATCTGAAGGCAGATTTAATAAGGAGCTGCGTATGCTTTATTTTCTCAACATTTACAGCTTTTTGGGCATATAAAGTCATATAACACAATTTTAGATATCATACCATATGATTGTCAGTGTTGGGCATGCGTGTGCAAGTGAAGTATATATGTGTGCCCAAGTGAAGCATGCATGTATGCGCAAGTGAAGTATACATGTATTTGCAAATGAAGTATTTATGTATGTGCAAGTAAAGTATATATGTATGTGCAAGTGTTTAGTACCAGTATATATGTATGTGTAAGTGAAGTATATATGTATGTGCAAGTGTTTAGTACCAGTATATATGTATGTGCAAGTAAAGTATTTAATTCTTGCCTAGACGGCTTCTCATACACTCCTTGATCTTGACAACTCGTAATCCAATAGACGAGTTAAGAGAGTGTGTGTCTACTGCTGTGGAAAGACACCGTAAACGTTGATATCAGTGGAGTTCAAATTTAAGAAATGGCAGTCCAAAGTCAAAGCAAGGGAAAGGAGCTTAACAGAGCTGACATTGTTGTCACTCAATCCAAGAATTCACTTGCATCCTCGGCTTTTAAGAGCAGCACAAGGGCCCCACATCACAGCATTGGTATGGCAGGGAGGAGGCTTTAAAGAAATACAGTAGTTTTAGACGTAGACAAGGACACTTCAGTCAGTCTCACACACACACACACACACACACACACACACACACACACACACACACACATACGTGAACATATTGCGTGTGTTCAGCCACTTCTAGCTTCTTGAAATCAAATTCACACAAAAGCCACCGGATACCGAGTGTGTTCCTCTGGGTTCGCTTGATTCACTTCAGTGGTTGATGCAAAGAACACAGGATGCAGATTTGTAGTTTTTTTTTTTTTCGGGTTTTTTTCTGTAACATCAAGCCTGGTGCTTTTATAACACAGAATATTACTTCTTATGTGCTCTGCGTGTGCATGCTGTGGCCTGAAATGTTGTGGAGAGAGCTGATCGAACGTGTATCGCCTGTCCATGATATCTCTATTGTCTCTGACTGAGGTGAGAGGAGAGGTGACCTAGATAGAAGGAGAGTAATTGGCACTGTCCCTGCAAGTGAGAGATCGCGCCCGCTCTGTCACACAATGCTGTGATGGCGCTGATAGATCCGGCGTGGAGGGAGAGATTTTTGTTTACAGGGTGCAGTTGTTTATCAGGTGTAGTACTGTGAGGTATTAGAAACAAATAATAGCATTGGAGTGGCAGAATATAGGCTTAGCACTGGTGAAAGGTTTTTACTAAAGTACTGTAGTTAAGTACAATTTTGAGGTACTTAATGGTTTCCATTTTTTGCTACTTTATACTTCTATTTTCTAGAGGTGAAATTATAAACAGCTATTGTTACTAGTTACTTTTCAGGTCAAGATTTTACATTTAAAAAAAAAACTATGATAAGATGATTTAAGACAGTACCTTGAGTTTTGGGCTTGTGACCCATTACAAAAAAGCAATGTCCAGTTGGAGTTCCTTTCAGATGTCTACAAGTTATTAGCAGTGCACCAAAGAGACATTTCCCCTCTAAATGTATCAAATGGTTTCATTTAATAACTGTTTGAGTCCCAAAGAGGTCAAATTGATCTAAATATATCTATTTTACAAAAAAGAAGCAGCACCGATTATAGAAAAGTCCAATTATCTCACTACCCCCAGATTTATCTTGTGACCCTTTAGAGGTTGGTAACCATAAGACGCTTTGCCAGACCATCCACACGCTGCGGAGCTAGTCCACGTAGCATGCCGGGATGGGAGAAAAACATGCTCTGGTTTACTGGCATTTATTTAAACCAATCACAATCGTCACAGATAATCTAGCTAGCTGTCTGGATTTACCCTGCAGAGATCTGAGGAGCAGTTAACCATAGTCCTCAGAAATCCACCAGGGTTTAAAATTCCAAGAAAAAAAAGAAAACAAACGCAAAACACAATAAAAAAAACGATTGAAAATTACGCCATGTGGCACCGAGGGGGCAATCCCGGGAGTGAATGGCGGTCAAGATATACTCTACCACAAGACTAACCCGACTGTATATACTGTAGAGTAGTAAAAGAAATAGCTCGACCAGTTAAAACAGTAGAATACTGCTTACGTATCAGTAAAATGTAATAATATATCAGTCACAGGGGCCATTTTTCTGCAGAGAACAAGTATTTCACTTTGGATGCTTTGAGTGCATTTTGCTGATGATACTTAGGTCTACATACTTTTACTTTTTAGTTTGAATGAAGAACTTTCACTAGTAATTGAGTATTTTAAGATTGCTGTATTGATACTTTTACTTATGTAAAAGATCTGAGTATCTCTTCCACCACTGCAACCGTATCGTGGAGGTCCTCAGGAAATGGCTTAGCACAGATACCAGGTTAAAGGGACATCAGAGACGAACAGGGCCACTTTCAGCCCCGACAAAACGTAGAAACCCATTTTTTTAAACTTAAACGGGGGTGCGTTGAACACCCTGTTGTGTGCGCAAGCGCTCTGCCTTATTTTTTATTTTTATTTTTTACCACGAGTTTACATACACATCTCTGCCGATTGGGTATCACCTGTGACACATCCAATAAACGAGAGACACACCAACCAAACGAGAGAAAACTTATCTCGAAGCCGTTGCACACCGTTTCACACCTTAGCACTCACCGTTTTTGAGACTTTGTGCTCCTGGTGTGGTGTGGTGTGGTGTGGTGTGGGTGCAGTCATGAGCAAAAGAGGCAGATTTGAGTCCAAATTGAGGTTAACATGACACATAAACTGGCATGCCTTTATCTCGTGCTCCTCTGTTCTCCAAAGTAGGTTGTGGTAAAAATAGTCAGCTCAGTTAACCTTGAAAAAAACATCTGCATTTTACTTAACTAGCCTGCAGGCTAATTTAACAAAGCAGTAAACAAAAATAGGCAGGGAGGAACTCTGGGCTCCCCTGTCACAATTTGGCTCTGAGCCCTCTCCCTTTAAAAAAACAACAAAAGTAAAATAATTACAGCTGCTGCTTTTAACTTGATGGTATGTCTGGTGATCTGTCTCTGAAACCCCCATTTGAGTCATCAGTTGCAATCATCAAATACTAATGTTTTACTTCCCCCTGCAAAAGTACATGATAAAAGCTTTTTCTGACACGGGAGGAACAGTAACAACTCCACGCACTGGCTGAGCCTTTGTTTTTCTAACTACCTCACCATGTGTTATCAGGCTACATAGTTTAGTCTCGACTCAAAGGTACCTCGTAAAAGTTTGGATGCACTTTGCATGTCTTTAATTTGCTATATTATTGTAGCAGCAGAGCAATTTTAGGCAGGCAAAAGGTCCCTTGATGGTGCGTAGGTGGCCTTGGAAGGGAAGGAAAACCAAAGTATTAGCTCAAGCACAATCTAAACAATCAATCAATTATCTAAACACAGAAGTGATCAGATGTAACCGTGAGGAAACTATGTATATAAAAAGAAATAAATATAATAAATAATATATATATAAATATATAATATATAAATATATTTTTTTTTTTATGCTTTTGAGACAGCCAATCACAATTAGACAGAGAAGGCTATTGCACTGCTTGAAAACATAGTGGATGCTGAATTTTTTTTTGTTGCTGTGACAACGCTCCAGGTTGAGCCAGCCTATCAGGAACAGTATCTGAATGCCCTTTTTTAAAAGGTATTTGCTTCATCATTACTAGGCTGTGTCTGCAAACCTGTTGACCCTGGTAGTCTGCAAAATTAAAGCTATATTCAGAGCTGGTACAAAACAGAATTATGGTTTGTTATGTCTACCTTGCAGAGTCGGTGGAGGGGGTTTAAAGGAAAACAACATATTGGTGTTTTTGTTGAGCTAGCCTAAACTCCCAGAGTGAACTCTGAACCTCCAGTTGACCTGCAGCTGCACCCTCCTCTGCCATAGGCCTGAAAACAAACTGTCTTACAGGAGGTCCCAGTTCCCAAACACTGGATAATATTAGGGCTGCACGATATGAGGAAAATATCTAATTGAGATTATTTTGACTGATATTGCGAAAGGGATATGATTCACAATATTGGCCGGAATGATAATTTTTGTATTTATCATTAATCCTATTTTTATTGAAAAAAACTAAAAAATGATAGGGTGATTTGTGCGAGGATCTGTATAAAACTGTTTTTCTTTAGTCTGTAGGATACAATTTGTAGGCTGCAGCATTTGGATATTGCAGGAGTCCATATTGCGATTTCGATAAAATTGTAGGCATGGGCCGGTATTCGATGCAGACGGTTTGATAACCTTTAGCAAAAATATCACGGTATTGCAATTACAGATTTAAAATGTATTATTTGTAAAAAAATTTAATTTTTTTCCCATTGAACACAATGTATTTCATTTTTAAAACACACTGCACACTGGCAGGGAGACGGATTACTAAACTGCAGTTTCTCTCCTTGACCACTCCTAAAAAACAGCTCATACTTTCGGAACAGTATGACAGAAAATGTTAGTGGTTTTGAAACCTTGACTTTGAAAAAGGTGTCTGGCCCATGCCTAATTAATTGTGCAGCCCTAGATAATATATCCCCATACCTTCTCTGCAAATGATAGAGGTTTAACATCAAAAACATTAAGATTGGATGTGGGTTATTGTTAATAGCTACCACCATCAGATGGGAAAACTGTGACAGTGAATGTCACTGACATATTCTCCTCTTCCTGCGGAGATGCCCTTTAACAAGGTGGTTGGAGCCCATCGCTCCAAGGTACAAATGTGTTTATCTGTGCAACGAGATGATCTCAGGGAAAACCTGGATTTAATTTAAAGTAGTGTTAACCGAGGTGGTTGAACTACAGCTCCGCTCTCTACCGTGTGGACCTCCTTCTTTATAGTCACTCAGATAACATCGAAGACAAAGATGGTGATCTGATAACTTTGTTTTTTAGGCTTACAGATTGGTGCTGGATTGCTGATGCAGCGAGGTGGCCCTGCATAATAAGTCAGGAGGAGAGAGGGGAGACAGACACCGGGGACTGTGATTAACTCTCACCTACTCCAAAGAACAGCAAGCCATTACATAAAAATTATTTCTCAATTTTCTTTCCGGGCAGGCTTTGAAAGAGAGCCTGTTTCTGGGAGTGGTTCCAACATAAACCCCCGGAAAAAAATGTAGATGTGCCGCTCCCTGTAGGAACTTAGAAAGTAATGCTTGTGTAAATAATGTCTGGAGCGGTGTCTTGTATTCTAACGATTAGCTTTTTGCAACCTACAACTTGATATGTGACTGCTTTAGGTCTGTTTGTGCATGTTCTGTCATCCTTGTCAATAAGAAATTGCGGAAGAAAAATGAGGCGTTGTGCAGTAGAGTGGGTTTAAGTGTTTTGACTTGTGGTCTGTCTCATGGCAGACAATGAATACTGCATGCTAATCAGTCTCTGGCTTTACTCTCGCTCTTTATTGTCCCTGTGTGACCACCCACTGGACCCTGATGCATAATTAGTAGAGGTAATAGTAGTATAGAAGTCAAGTCAAGCAGTAGTTTTTACAGTGAAGAAATGTATGTTAAAGCAATACATATATATAAAACTTAGAAAACTGGTAAGAGCAGAAACAAGGACAAGATTAAAACTAGCACCCTGGTTACCACAATAAAAGCTTTTCTGATCCGTGATACTTTCTACAAAAATACAGAAAGTGATGGTCCTGCTTTGCTTTTGTATTTCACTCTGAAGCTTTTATGTCACCAGATGTTCATGAATCTGCGGTGTGGCTCCTTCAGAGACGAAAAAGGGTTTGAATCCGACTTGTGGCCCTTTGCTGCATGTCGTCCCCTTTCTCTCCCCCTTTCTATATGTAATATCTAATAAAAATGCAATACAAAAAGCTTAAAAAAATAATCTTAAAAAAATGCAGCCTCTCTGTGATAGAGGCTGATGAAGGCGGGTGTAAAGTATATTCTCATGAAAAAAACCTCGCCTGGCGCAGCTTTAATTAGACAAGATTTTCACAGTTCACAGTATAGTGAAGGCTAATGTAGCGTGTGTAGGTGTGATGTATTCGCAAGTCTCTGTTCTTGTACAGTTGATCATTGCACTATGAATAGACTCTGTGCAGTTCTGTGTTCATGTTCACAGCCTTCCTGACTCATATCAATACCCATACTGCACTCTCGAGTGCAACGTTCTGGAATTTATGTAAAAAAGTTAACGGCCTGAATACTGAGACTTACTACTCTCGTCTTTCAAATTTCTTTTGCTTTGCATAGTCCACAAATTCAGGCATCCTTTTGGAAATGATGGCGCCGCCCCTTGAGGTCTCTTTAATAACTGGCAGCTTTGTGGGTGGTTTTGTGTGTGGTGTGTGTGTGTGTGTGTGTGTGTGTGTGTGTGTGTGTGTGTGTGTGTGTGTGTGTGTGTGTGTGTGTGTGTGTGTGTGTGTGTGTGTGCGCGTGTGTGTGCGAATGCATATGTTGTTGTAGGTATGAGCAATCTGATTGACACGCGTTGTGGTGTTTCATTTTCAGCAGGTGCCTAATATGAAAAGAATGGCAAACCACACGCACACTTCCTCTTCGAACAGGATGTGTGTTCTGAAAGTACATTAAGTAATCTGTGTATTTCAGTTTGAATTTAATAACAACCTATTTTTTCCCCAAAGTCAAAATAAGCATTGAAATGTTTGTGCGTTTCATCCATTCTTGATTTAAATACTGAATGTCATTAAGAGAATGGCTCATTTGATTGTGTTTTAATAGCACAAACAGCATTTAAATGTTTACCACAAAGTGAGCAGTTTCACATGAGCAGTCTATTTGCTCAAGGACTTACTGTGCTGACAAATGCTTGTCATAAATAGAGACGGTTGCCATGTTGACTCATGGCAACCAGGGAGTTTCTGCAGCAGTTTGTGTCTCGGATTTTTATTCTTTTCTGTGTACATTGCTTTAGAAAACAACCTCTCAGACGGCACACATTCTTTGTATTAAAGTCGTTAAATGTGATGTTTCTGTTTTTTTCTTAACTGAGATTTGAAGTGATGCTGACAACACTTGATTGCATCTCATACCTTGATGCTTCACAGCAGTAATCACAGTGAATGCACTCTGCTACATAATATGCATGCATACTGTTCACTGTGCGGCGTACGTGGTGTTTAAATGGAGATGGATGGGGATGATGTGCAGGTTTCAGGTGGTTTGTGTTGATTGCAGGTTGTAATGGACACCTTGTTTTTTCCACAGGGTTTGCAGGTGAAGGCAGATTATGTTCCTCTGCTACAGTCCCTGGCCACTTATGGATGGAGGCTCACCTGTGTGCTGCCAACTCCTGTAATCAAGACTAACAGGTAATGGCCCTCACCTGTCTATTAAAAGGGACATTATGGTCCATGCATGGTCCTTGTTTAATAAAAATGTATAGAATAATTCTTATTCTAATCTAATTAGGCTAAAAAAAAAGGGATATTAAGTAATATATGACCATGTAATGACCCCTGTTGGCAACCAGAAGAAATTGCAACAAGAGCAACCGCAAACCTTGTTACTTTGTGCTTGTAAAAAAGTATTCAGGACACACATCTTAACTATTCATGTGGTTTATTAAACCAAATGGCTGCAACACTGATGCTATATGTGTCTCCTATGGGGTCAACACTTATGTACATATGTATTTTAATATTTTTAAAAAGTAAGATTAAGATTAGGATTAAGGTCTTTAGATTTTCTAAAAAGCAAATGAAATAAAAAAAAGAATACAATAGAATGACAGAATGCAGTGAAAGGTTTGAATAAATAACCCTCAAAGTACAAGTACGTAAGTAGGTTTTACTTACTGTAGTACTTGAGTAAATGTACTTTATTATGCTCTTGAATTACTAAAAACCCACTGGATTATCCCCAAAGTGCATAGTCACCAAGTTTGAAAAAGAGTATATATTTTTTTTGTTTATAATAAAAGTTGATATTTGGGAGTTTTCACAAGATAACAATGCTTTTTATAACCTGAAGTGACAGCTCGGTGTCACTGCAGGGTTTACAGAGAATACACATACTTTCATGTTTTTGTTTTTCTGTGGATGAAAATGGAAAATGTCACTACTGCCATCTTTTAGTTTTGTCGTGGGGATTCAACTCTGAATTTCAGACAAGACCTACAAAGAGTTTCTTAAGAAATGTGAAGCTGATAACTCGGCTGAAGACTCTTAAAATCCAAAGATATTATAAACTTAACACGCACACCTTATCTGTTCAAGTTATTGTTCAAAGAAATATGACGGCTTTTAGAAAAAATGTACCTAAATCTGTGCCAATTTAGGCTGAGCTTCAAGCCGAGCAGCAGCAGCTGTGAAAGTTTAAAAGCAGCAGCTCTGACTGTTGGTGGAAAATCTCGTCACTGAAATGTAACGGTTCCTCAGCTAAGCCTGTGCTGACTCATCACTCATGGCGGCTATATGAGTGTACATCCGCTTATGGTCAAAGGCCTCGCATGTTCTTCAGGCACCCCGAAGAGCTTCAATTCAAGACATAATTTGATCTTCAACATGCTGATAATGTACTGTACCAGTCAAATATGTCATTGCAGTATGGTTAAGACTCTTCAAACCAGTCTTAGAAACAACTCATGCTGTAGATGTTTTAAAAAAATAGTGTAAACGTTTTAGTCAAAGGCCTTCAATGTCTAACATATCTACTTTGCTTCAAATGCAGTCAAATAATGTTTAATACAAGGTTAAGGGACAGCAGTTGACCTTTGAAGTCTTTACTTGAAGGAAATGTGAAACTTTGAAAACTGTAAGGGACAACAAATTAAATAGTCATTGCAAATCAGAAAAGAGCAGATAAACAGAGTTAAACCATATGTATTGGAAGGAAACTGGATTTACTAAGGTAGGTAGTATATGCTAGCTAGCTGTCAAATGAGTTGCATTGTGCCCCATGCTAGGAAGAAACGAAGTATCACAGGGAAAATATCAACGCTAACTCCCCATGTAGGGTAGAATAAACACCTAATTAATCTAGTAAACATAGAATTCACAAAGTAAAAGTAAAAACCGAAAATATATATATATAATATATAATACATAACAGTTATCCCAACAGTAATTTAACAGAATGTTGTATTACCGACACATTAGCCTCTGACAGCTAATGGCTATCTTATTTAGCAGTAGACAACTAAAACTACAAAATTCTACTACACAAATCAACAAAACAGGTGTAGTAAATGATTACCCGCAGATAATGCTTCAGTACATTTAGATAAAAGATGTCTGTCAATATTTGCTTGGTCACAGATTTGACAAAAAGGTGGACTTAACAATGTCAGTTAGGGCGCTTTCACACCCATAGTTCGGTGGACTTGGTGCCATTCGGTATTTGGTGTTTTATAGGGCTGTGTATTGGCAAGATACCATACAAATCACGATACATGGGTCACGATTCAATTTATTGCAATATATTTCGATACTGTGTGTAAGGCGATATATTGGGATTTTTTTAAAGTATCATTTTAGAAAAACTAATATTTAAAAAAAGACATGATGTTCATAAAAGTCAAAGAAGATTACTTTAGGTAAACAATTCAGTACACAGAAAATCAAACTGCCAGTTTGGGATTGTGGTTCACAGGTTCTTAGCGAGCAAATGTTTATATGCTAAAGTAGGCCAAGGTTCAGCCATAGCTACATTGTTAGCTTCTAGCAAAAAGTCAGGCACTGCTAGGCACTGTTAGGCAAGGACACTAGCGGTGCGTCTCAGCATAGCCATCTAGCGGTAGGGGGTTTAAACACAACATAAACATGAACCACTGTCTTACATGAATATTTTTTAACGTAAAAAAAAAAAATCGATATTGCCTTTTTGAAAATCGATACAGTATTGCAAAATACAATATCGCAATATTCAAGTGTATCGATTTGTACTTACACCCCTAGTGTTTTAAGCCCCCAACGTCGTCTTCCAGGCAGCCCTTAATGCTAACTAGGATTAGGCAATGGTTAGGGTTAAGGTTAGGCAAAGAAGTAACAAGAGGCGGAGCTGCACTCAATAAAACGTTCCATTGCAACAAACGCACCCATGACCGAGCTGCAGCTTGCAATGGAACTTTCATTGAGTGCAGCTCCGCCATCTTGGACTGAATGCAACACAACGTTCTATTGAGTTTCGCCTCTTGTTACTTCTATACTCTTTGGGTTAGGGTTAGGTGCCTTGAAGTCGACATTGGCAGCGCTGCCTTGAAGTCAACGTTGGGGGCTTAAAACACCATTGAGCGTTCGATTCTGGGATGAAGTTGCAACATTGTTGCTTTTCTCATTTGGTTCGTTTTGCTTTCACACTGCACTTTGTCAGACGCACCAAACACTGTAAACACTAAACTTTAGATATTTTTTTTTACAAAGAACGAGGACAGGAGAGGGATCCTTTGGATAGGAGGAATGATCACAGCAACACATAATTTAAATATACATACGGGAGTATTGTTTTAAGATAGACTTTAAAAATGTGAAACTATTCTTATTATATAATGTGTCAAACTGATGAAGTGTACATGCAGTATTTCTATCAGTACACTGAGCGATTGTTTGCTTTGCTCCCATCTCAGCTGGTCATGTTTACCGCTCTTTCACAGCATAGCTGATTAATTACCTCTCTATTTTCATCCTTTGTTTTTTTACTAAATTCCCTCCCTCCCTCTCTCCTCTCTCTCAAAATGCCACAACACAACAGCACAACATGGCTAATTAATCAGAGTCGGCCTAGATACAGTACAAGACGGAGCTCATTTCTCCCCCTGCCTTGAAAACATTTTGCGTGCAGAAATAATGGTTGATGATCTATTTCAGATTAGCAATACTCATTACACTTGTTTTTGTGCTGTTGACTCCTGCATTTTTAAATAGCAAAATTTGATAATGCACACTTTTATGTAGTCTGTAGGGTTTGCAGACTGCACTTCATCTGGAGGGGTCGGATAAGTGTCAGTGATCTCAGCCGTGTCTGAAATTAATGCTAACTGGTGCTCAGCGGTTTCTCCATACGACATTAATTCATGTAGTTGTCTCAGAGCATGCATTCCTGTTTGCCGCATTCAATTAATGTAGATGGTAATTACATTTTAGAGCCATTAACAACAGTAAATGTGAATTTCTCTACACTAACGGTGGAACAAGAACAAGAACAAGGAAATAACAAGGTTCAGACAAATTTGTTCATTATTGCAGGTATCTAAATCAGCTGGAGACAAAATAGTGATCAACATATATACATTATAGAGTCTTAATCTCGTTTCTGAAGAAAAAAATAGCATTTTTGAGTGCAGCATTTGATTTGTCCGGCTTTTTTTATTTTAAGTGGCAGTTTGCAGCAGAGGTGTGCAGTAGACTTTTTTTCCCTAAAGATGAAGCCTCCAACAGGTACATTCACCCATAAATAGAAACGGGACATTGCATTTTTATATGGCTTCAAGTTATAATAGTGTGGCTGACACCGACAGCCGAGAGTAGGTTCAGTAAAGGCCTGTAATTTTCTGAGCCATCCACTCCTCTCTGCCTTAATGGGCTAGGTCTTTTGCTAGGAACTCCGGTTAGTTTTCAGCTTTGATTTGCCAGGAAGCAGTCCAGCATTCTTGACAGCCTCGAAAATGGCTTATGGATAAATGGTGGAAGGAAGAAGGTAATGGAAAAAAGAAGTTGTGGTGGGCTTTGGATAGTTTAGATAGTAAGCCTTCTGCTGGAAGAGTCACAAGTCCATTTGATGTTGAGAAAGGGAAGATTTGTAGCAGGCTTTTAGGGTCCTGCAGCGATCATAAACCTGCCATCTTTCCTCATGTGCAAGGCTGATCTGGCAGCTTAACGTTAGCCAGCACCTAACCCTTGTGTGTATGTGTGTTGTGCGTGCGTGTGTTAGTATGTGCATGTGTTATTAAACTTGTGTCAGATAGCAGCACAGGACAACATATCTCCTTTTAAGCCATGTCCAAAAATAGCAAAAGATAAATAGAAGTAATAAAGCACAAACAAACAATAAAACTGTGCTGTCACCGGAGATAAAAGCAGAGAGGTAAAACTGAGCAGGCAGCTAGTTGAAAAGAGAACACTGCACTATAAAAAGGGGCTGTATGAATGACGAAGATGAGCAGACAAAGGAGGGAGAGTGAGTGTGAGAGACAGGAAGCCCACTCAGAAATGAACCTGCATTTTCTGCCGCGTTTAATCTGTCAGCGCGGGGACTTGTGAAGATTATCCTTCTCAGAACACAGAAGTGTGTCATGTGCATGGGATGGAAGATTATGTTTGGGGAATTTAAGGAAAAGAGAAGAAATACACGTTTTAGGAAGTTGCTGTTCACAAGCTGCACAATTTGCCTCCTTGGGTGTGAAATATCGGTTTGCTTACGAGACTCAAACATAAGGGGGGAAACAGATGACAAGCAGTGAAGAGGTTGGGCCACAAACGTGAGCCTATATCCTTAAACTGTCAGATAAGAGTATTAAGCATGAGCGGTGGCCAGCAATCTTTTGACTATTGATGTAAGGTCGGCGAGAGTGTGGATCAGTCTGTGTTATCCCAGGATTTAACTCAAATCATATATATAAATACATATTTATCTTGGAGTTCTGCAGCAAATTTTCAAGCAAAGAAATTAAGATATTATAAAGAGTCTGTCAGTGTTTGTAACATTGTTTCTAAGTGTTTAAAAGCAATTGGGGAAAGTGTCTTTCCATCTCCCATTCTCATTTTATGTTTAATCATCTCTAGATAAATGAGTACCAAAATATAAAAGTATTTGATTAAAGAAATAAAATTCTCTCGTTGAATTGACAATATTTTCCGCTAATGTCCTCTCCTCTTTCCCTTTCTCTCCCTGTCCTCATCTTTTAGTGATGGAAGTTTGTCCACCAAACAGATTGTGTTCCTGCAGAGACCTGTCTTGGGCCGAAAGAGGAGGGAATCCAAGGTACACAACTTTACATTTCTCTCTGTATTTCTTGGCTAATGTGGATGTGGAGTCTCAAACAAGTCGGTCTGTCACCTGCAGGGGCGATTCCAGGATTTTTTAAGTGGGGTGGCACGGGGGGGTGGGGGGGGGACCGATAATCAGTAAGGGGGTCACCTGCTCACTAGGGCTGCACGATTAATCTAATCGCAATCGAGATGTCACTCCGTGCGATTACATAACCGCAACAATTGTGCGATTTAAGTAAACAAAAAAGGTGTACTGTGTGCGTGTGCAATCCACGTCTCCACGTTGTAACCCCCTTTACTTTACCAACAGTATTAACAGCAGATGGAGCCACCGTGTCTTAAGAAGCTTGGTGTTCACTGTTAACTCACTTTACATCATCTTTGCCATCTCTTTTTTTCCTCTGCTTTTCCCTCACACAGCCGCTACGCTAACTCTGACACCGCTCACCGCCGACGGCCGCTCTCCTCGCTTCACCACTCAGGCACTGACGTCACTCACTCTCCTGCCATTCTCACTCTCACTAATGCCTGATTTATGGTTCTGTGTTGAATCTGCCCTCTGAATTACGGTACCCCAGGGATGTATTAAGCGCGCCCCTCGTAACAACATCCACAAAAGGTGACCAGTGACCAGTCAGTGTGTTTTTTTTTTTCCAAGATTTTTTTTGGCTGTTTTAGGCCTTTATTTATAGGGCAGCTGAAGACATAAAAGGGGAGAGAGAGAGAGAGAGAAAAAAAAAAAAAGGGGATGACATGCAGGAGAGGGCCACAGGTTGGAGTCGAAACCGCGGCCGCTGCGTTGAGGAGTAAACCTCTGTATATGGGTGCGCGCTCTACCAGGTGAGCTACCCAGGCGCCCGCAATCAGTGTGTTTAAGCAGTAGCGCGTGTGGCGCGTATGGTCACGTGAGTATTTAGGTCTAGAGGGGTTCAGAGCATGCAGACCTTAAGAAGAGGGTCTACAAAGTATATTTTGTACCTTAATCACTAGTATAACATTACACCCATATTGAATGTTATAGTTTATAAGGGCGTACAAAATGTATTAATTTAATAAATTATTTTTATTTTTATTTAATTTTCTAAAATATTAAGTTATTTTAAAAAAGTATTGCACATTTTGTTTAATGTATTTCTTCTTATGCTTGTTTAACTTTGTATGTTCAAATTTCAAAATGTTAGTAGCTTATTTTCTGCATAGTAAACTCATGATACCATTAAATTGCAACCGCAGCATCGCAATATGACTTTTTCTCCAAATCGTGCAGCCCTACTGCTCACCATATATCGAAGGCCAACATCAGCTTTTGCCACTTCCGATTCCACAGCTGTTTTTGTTTTAAGTAGCCTAACACACACAGCGCTGGACAAATGAGAGAACTGAGAGAGATATTGGGAATTCCTCAGCAACAGACAAATGTGTTGTTTGGAGAAGCAGGCTTGGTAATGCTTTCTTGGCGACCCTGAATAGTGGCGATAACCTCTAAAGCTAACCTTTGTCCACAGTGGAATGAATCCATGTGATGCTTTCTGTGACCCGAATTTAAACTGCCATCACAACAACAAATTTAATAGGCCCTAAGATTCAGGGAATTGCTAGCGTTAACAAGATTTTCTTGGCCGTTTCTTTGCAGTCTATCTCAGTTCTCTATATCCTCGCAGTGTGTTGAACCCTGCAGAAGTTGTTCAAATAATTGAGGACATATTGCATAAAAGTGTTTGGCTAGACTGCAGGCCTGGAGGCCACCAATAACTCCCCTCAAAATGGCCTCAATTTCCTTCTCTGCATCAATGAGACTCATTTGAATTAGCTCGTTATCCCAGTGCAATATTAGATCCACTGTGATCTATTCTTAATTAAGTCTGTGCATACTGCTGTGTGCCCAAAAGCATATTTAAAGAGTTACAATGTATTCCACGCTTCATGCTTACGTAAACTTTGAATGTTTCAGAAATTGATCTTCAAGCCCCGAAGCAAGTCCAACAAGAACTGCATCAAAGACACGGCAAAGAACAAGAAGAAGAAGAAAACAAAAATTGAGATTCTTGATGACAGAGAAACGGTTGAGAAAGAGGAAGAGAAGAAGAGTAAGGATGAAAAAGGGAACGCAACAGATGTAGAGGCAGCAAGAGAAAGTGAGACGTCGAAAGAAAGGGAAATGAGGTGTGAGGAAAATAGAATGATTGATGATGGGATTGAAATCAGCATAGAGACTGTTGAAAAGAAAGATGGAGGAGCAGAGACAGAGGACAAGGGAGCAGAAAACCACACAGAAGAAGAGGGAGAAGAAAAGATAACACTGGATGAAGAGGGAACAAAAGAGAACGGAGAGCCTTTCGAAAACGGAGAGGTCCAGGAAGCGACGGAAATCGTTGCGACTGTCGAAACACAGAGCGAGACCAAAGAAAAGGACGAGGGCGTAGCAGAAGTCGTAATCGAAAACGGGGTCGAGACGGATGAGGAGAAAGACAAGGGCGAAGAGACTGCGATCAAGTGCAAGACAGAAGAACCAGCAGGCGTGGAGGTCAATGCGAAGGAGATCGTGGCAGACTCACAGGCCACGCCGACTAATCAAAGCCCAGAGGAGACTCTAGAGTAACCCCAAGTAGTCCAAGTCAAGGTTTTCCCCCACCCTACCTCTCTACTCCCCATCTTAAGAACTGGTTCACAGTGTCGTCCCTGATCCAAATTAAAGGGGCTTCGATCCCCATCGCTGCAGCATTCTCCAAACCTACCATCTTTCATAGACAATTCCCCCGCAACCTGCCATATTGTAGCTACAGAGCGATTTCATGTAACTGCAGACATCAGCCCTACTGTATAACCACGCATACTGAATGTATATATCCATAACAGGAGATGTTGTTGCAGGATAGACAATGTGGAGACACTGGAATATCTGGATGAGGATCGACAGGGGCTTGAATATTTTGAACGATGCCACGATCAGATTGGGAGCGTTTTCCTGTTTCTTAAGAAAAATGAGAAACAGTTTAAAGGCCTGGTCACATCGGTGAAATTCCGCGGCAAAAAACATTTCCTGTCAATGGAATCACAGAGATTAGTGGGTTCGTTTGTCCTGGCGAAGTAAATCTATGTGAATTTCTCACAACAAGTTTGATAAATTTGCACCCATAGTAAGCCATTATATTTTGTGTTAAACTTTGAGGGCACTGAGACTCGGAGAGCCAAAATGGAGGAAGCTATAGTAGCTTGTTAGCTGTGTTGCACAATCTACTCTCTACTACCTCTGTCTGAAACTGCTCCACAAAAGAGGCAGACAGTTATGAGACAGGAGTCAAGGCTACAAATACGTCTTTTGAATAAACTGTGTGAACTTATGGTCCCGTTAGCGACCAAGATAACTAGCTTGCTAACTGACAGTTAGCATTTCATTATTGGATGAAGTGGTGTACAAACCTGAAAACAAAATGTGAGAGGGGAGTGACCGCCCCAGTATAGAGAAGATAAAAAGAAGCTTTTTAGCATTTTTAGTTTTACCAACTAGCCTTGTAAATAGTTCCTACATCACCAAGCCTCTAAATTAGACTGTGCCACTTTCTGGTGTGACCAGGACCTTAAGGGAGTAAGGAGCGTTACGTGATTCTCAATGCAATGTAATGTAAGGGTTAATTAAAACAGCAGTGATCATGGATCGAAGAGCGTTTAGGGTTTCCCCCTGAAAAGTTGTTTCGCCCGGTGGCAATCGTTTTTTTTATGAGGGCCCGGCAGGGGCCAGTTACAGACTGATAGCAGCATTAATGTAGAGCCCAATGGTTTCTGTGATAACACAATCATGGACGGTATCGCAAAATTGAGAATTTAAAAAAACTATAAGACTATAAGATTCCATATGGCGCTAGATTAAGTCAGTGCTAAAAGCTAACTGGACATTTGAAGATATGACTGTCTAAGTTTCCAACCGAGCCGTAAAAAAAACTGTAACTTAAAAAAAATAAAAACATTACATTAAAAAATAATTCCCAGTGGCTTAGGCCTGGTGGCTGGCAACTTAGACCCGGTGGCTAACAATACACTGGGGGAAACACTGGCGTTCGCTGCTTGCTTTTGAAGAATAGTAATAGAGAAGCATACGTTCTAATAGTCGTACCCAGATACTTGTACTGAGCAGCTTTTTTTTAGTTTGTGAAGCTAGGAAAAGACAAGTCAGCTCCAAAATCCGATGGGTAGTATCTTGACAGGTCACAGTCCTCATCCACACGACTGACAGGCTCAGAAAAGCATCTTTATGTGATCACAGACTATTACGGTTTCCCGTTCCTTCGTTCTGTGCACCATAGTAAGTTGTGAGGTGGATGGAACTTGGAAAACGCTGGTAGAGGTGATGGGAAAGACGTTTGTTGCGACAGGCAATCCAAAGTAGGGTGAAGAGAGAATTGTTTACGCTGAGCTCTAAGCCGTCAAGTGCTTCAAAAAGAGCCAATAATCACTCTTTGGTGTGGTGTGCTACGCTCACCTTGCATACAGAATGTTCCATATTCAAAGCTGAGTCAGATAAGGATGTGAAATTCAGCTGAATGTTTGCAGCTCGGGGAGGGGGGGAGGGGGGGGGGAGAACTCTTATTTAGAGGCACCTAGTTAGCTTTCACCTACAGAAGTGAGGATTTATTTCTGCACAAAGTTGCATTTTTAATTACATCTCCAGTCAAAGGCCACCAACAAAAGCTCTCATCAGTGTGGAGACGAGAATAAGCTGTGTGGTCAGGACTGGGCCTTGTTGTTTACGGAGAGACCAAACCTAAAGATTGAGAGAGAGAAATTGAGACATAGAAAGCCGTTGAGAGTGAAAGAGTAGGACCACCGAGCATAAGAGAGTCAAATAAAAGAAATGAATAGGCTCATTTAAAGTTACAGCCGTTTGCGTTCCACATTCCCTGTAGAGATTTCCTTCATTATTTTACCTCCAGCTCTTTAAGCACCTCATTTCAGACATCATTTCTGACAATAACTGAGTCATAATGTGCTGTTTCATGGCATCAAGTGGCTTTCCATTTTAAGAAAGAGGGATGGGGGGATGTGAAAGGGAGAGAGAAAGGTGGCGATGTTCACGGTGTAGAGCTCTCATTAGCTCACTAATGGGTTTAGTCAGTGGGGTATCTGTCAGGAATCATGCATTTATAATGGGGGTCACTTATTGGGGGATGTATTACATCAAAACACCTCAACATGTCAAGGAAATAGCCTTCAGATTTAACGGTGATGTCACGGGGAATCATTTGCACTGAGGAGGAAGAGTCCGTGTTAACAATGTTAAATTTTGCAAAGAATTTAGAAACAATACATTATAAAATACGTCGGAAAACCTATTTATTAGAATGTTAGCATTCACTTAATGAAGAACTTAACTTAACTACCTGCTGTCCTGCTTCACACTGGCTATAATTTGCCATAATTTGGATCTTTTATTTTATGAGTAATACATGATACTTTGGTCAAGAAAAATGTCTCCTTTTTGGAGATGAAACTCTTCAGTTACACAGAAGTATGATTGATTATGCGGAATAAGTGCTCTCCTTAATTAATCCACCCGCCGCTGAGATTCTTTTCAAATGTAAAATGGCAAGTGATTTTGTGTAGAGTAGAATTTAAAAACTGTGACCAGCTTAGCCTTACTACTATACTGTAAATGCCCCACAATCTGCTTTTAGAAATGTTGTATAGAGGCACAATGGTGATTAAAGTGTTATATGTTTGTTATAGTCAAACAGGAAAGATTTGAAACAGTCAGTGTTGGTATTTTGAAGCTGTTGTTTCCTGTTTTATTACTGGAATTCAGAGTGAGGGGATACACGTGTATGTCTATATGAAGGTAATATGTTTTGGAAGAACATTTTGTTTTATTATTGTGAATGTTCTGTTTTTGAGTCAAGAGTTCTTACTGTGGGCTTTGTGATGCCTCTGCTTTTCCGCTAAAGCTTGCTAAAATGTATTTCTGACTGACGCTTTGAGCTACCTCCCGAGGGCTTTTGGTGGTTTTAAAATGAGGGGTCGCTGTGTGTCTGACCCCCAAAACATATGCTCCTTGTCCTCTCGCCCTCCACTATGACGGAGTCCAGACCCGTGAGGGCTAATGACAGAAAAGGTCAAGGGTCATATTTGAGCCAGAATGGATTTTCCACAGCTGTACACAGGAGATGGCACGAGCACATGACAAATAACCACTCTGATAAAATTGAAATTAAGATATGAAGTCATATCATAATATTCTCTGTAGTGTTTTATTTTTCTTGT
Source organism: Perca fluviatilis (assembly GCF_010015445.1). Taxonomy (NCBI): domain Eukaryota; kingdom Metazoa; phylum Chordata; class Actinopteri; order Perciformes; family Percidae; genus Perca; species Perca fluviatilis. The sequence continues at coordinate 30,231,799 of NC_053118.1, read as the reverse complement.
CTTTTTTTTTTTTTTTAAACATCATTATCTCAGTTGCTTTTAGCTTTTGGCTGTTTGAGCTTTAATAAGCACTTATTGTATTCAAGAAATATGTTATGCTCCCGCTAGCATCAGAGCTGCTGGGGAGCAAATAAGACTCAGCTGTCACTTTCACGTTTGTCAGAATGTGACAAATATGAATACGAATGAAAAGGCAATACCAAAAGACGCCTTTTGATAGCTGACAAGATCATTTATGAATATTTGAGAAATATCCCCACTGAATCCTGGTCAATTTATTTCGTCAGATTTAATCAATTTATTTTTATTTTTTTTTAATTTCCCCAGCGTCGTGAAAAACATTTTAACTGTCATATATCCGTTTTATGAATATGAATTTGTTTCAGTATTCCTGCCTTTCTACTATTTTTGTTGTTTTTTTATTTAATCGGAAACTGTGACATTTATTCCCCTTTGGCATCCTGCAAAAACAGGCAGATCATATTCCACTTTATCTAGAAGTGCAGAGTTTGGAATATCAGTTAAGCGGCGAGGTGGTCTCATGTGACATGACTCCTACCACACTCCCGTTGGACATCCTCAAACAAGGATGATCGTAATCTTCACAAAAGTTCCAAACGGCCCTGTATCCTACCTGAGGCCGCGGCCTTCAGGGCCCCATCTCATCCTGATAAGGGCTGATTGGTGGCAGTGCAGTCTAACCTTTGACATCCAGGGACTGTGGGTAATTGTGATTATTTTTTATTTTTTTATTTTTTTTGGTCTGGTAGAAGGAAAAAAGAAGAACACAGCCAAGGAGACAAAAGCGAGGCAGGATCTCACACTTCATCAGTTAAATGATGCTGAACCATGTTACCTTAGCCATCCGTGAAAAGAAGGAGACCTTTGACTAATGTTAAGACTTAAATATACATCTGCAGCTCTCTGTATTTGTCTAAAAAAAAAAAAAAAAAAAAAGTTAATATACATTTTCCTGGCTTCTATTGGCATAATTGTCTCTGATCATCAATAGTGGCGCTGGTGCAATTGTTCTTGGTAATGCTATGAAGAAACATAATGGTTCATTTCCTGTCCTGTGTGCTACTATGATGTGAAATGGGCAGAGTAGAAATGACAGAACATGATACAATAAGATGCCGTCATTTTTCTTCTTCTGTGTTGTCACTTTAGCTTGCTCACAGCCTCTGGAAAATGTGTTCTTAGGTTTTTGTCTCTGCTGTTTTTTTAATCACCTCTGCTGCCATCTTGAATGTTGAGTATCTTTGATCATGTGCAGTTGTCACTTGCATAGCAGTGCTATCGAGGAAGAAAAAGTATTCTTTATCTTTGCTATCCTGAATATGTCCACATTCCTATTGTTCATGACATCTGTACAATTTGTATATTATAAAATGATTTATATTTAATGTGTACATGTGTCTTTGCTTCTTTTGTGTCAAAGGGAATACAGGGCCTGTTTGTTGAGGCCGCTGCTATTGAAAGTTGCTCAAAGATGCTCAAGCGCAAAGCTTTTACGGGAATTTTGGTTTAGCTCTAGATTTGACTCATGAGCTCATCAATGCGGTTTCATTTTGTTTTAGAGTTGGAAGAGAAAAATTTACACAGATGCATACTGTACATTCCGCAATAGGGATGTAGTCAGGTCCACTTAAATTAAGTCCAAGTGAAAGATTGAGTCAAGATCATGTCCAAAAAAAAACATTCCTTTTTACTGTTGTCTTATTATTGTTCACAATGAGAGAAAACTGACTTCAATCAATCAGTAGTGCAATGTTTGAAATGCAGTAGGAACAGGGAACAACATCTATTTGCTGCAATTATTTGGCAAAATAAATCAGGACTAAATCTAATAATTACAGAAACCAAATATTCTTGCAGAATTTTACAATATGACACTGCAAGTATGATATCTTCCCGAACCAAAGGAGGATGCTTGATTGCCACATGGCAAAGTCACACTGTGAGAAACCAGCATTACCTGCATTGTATGTGACATTAAAGGATTTATACTTATTTGTCACTTCAATGGGGAACTGACCACATAGCTGCCTTACCAGCCTGCGAGATACTTACAAGACAGAGACTGAAATTATAGGAAGAAAAAAAAAAACATCTGAAGACGGAGAAACAATTAAGAAAGTGTACGGCTTTACTTAAAACCTTGAGAATAAGCTGACACAAAGGTCAATGCTCAAGTTATCTCTGTGTCATTAACCAGCAAAAATAACATTTTTTGAAATTTTCTGTTCTAGTTGTTTACAAGAACAGTCCATGCTGCCCTTGGAGAAATACAGAATGTAACTGAAAGATGAAATGACAACTTCAGTCCACTGAACACAGTGAAAATACAAAAAGAAGCAGAATGAGAGAACTGTGGGTTTCTCAAATCTGCTCCATCTGGTTATTACCTTCATTACTGTGGGAACCTTGCAATAGATCAACTTTATAGCTATTTGCACCCAAACACCACAGCAATACCATTCATCCAGCCCTTACATCAAAACAATGCCGTTCAGTCTCAAAACTGTCCCTCATGCATCAATATTTCACTTCAAAACAGAGGCCGGCAGCCACAATAATAACCCTACGGTGTTTTATGAACAGAAGTATATTTACAGTTGAGTCAACACAGCCGGTGTGATCAATAAGTCATGAGCTCGGAGCCCAGGGGAGCATAAGGTCATTAGGAGTAGGGCTTTGCCTTCAACCAAAACCACCAACACCACATCCATTCTGTTCACTACAGGAGGCGTTAATTGCACCTGAGGCAGATTGGGGACCGCTGGCGAACCTCTAAGCTAGTCAGAAACACATTGAGCGTGCGGTTTGGACATTAGACATACAGTATGACCCGCAGCGTTACATCCTTAAGGTTCCACACTAGGACACAGAGGTAATGCTACACAACAATTTGCTGAGCTTGCAGCGTGTTTTGAATGATGAAGTTCCTTCTGAGAGTTGAAGAAATGTTGTTTTCATGATTGTGGTACAGGATGCCATAACAGCGTTCAGGCTGGGTTTGATGTTGATTCAATGCAGGTTTGAGGCCTTCGTGCCCAGAGGGCCGCTGTGGTTCACTGAGAGGTGGGAGCTGCGTGGCTGGGCCATGTATTCAATAGGGGTGTGGGGGAAAAAAATCGATACAGCATAGTATCTTGATATTTTCCGTGGCAATACTGTATCGATACACAGACGCCAAGTATCGATCTTTTATTATATATCTGTTGGTCAGTTTGTCTGCTTTACAATCCAACCCATTATTGCAGCAATAAAATTGAAGTGAGATGAACAAACAGAGAAATGTATGTTTTTAGATAAAACAGATGTTGACAAAGTTTCCTTTTGGGGACGTAATTTAAAATTGGGAAAAAATTTGAAGTTGTAAAAAAAGGTAATGAATTGCAATATATCGCAGAATATTGCAATATGTTTAAATTCGCAATAATATATCATGATGATATCGTATCGTGAGGCCTCTGGTGATTCCCACCCCTAGTGTTCAACATTTAATTGATTAATCCAGAATTCATAACACTTCAATAAACTCAAGCTAAGATGTTTATATTAAATGTGTTAAGTTAATAAAAGTCATTGTTTCTAGTGAGATGTGGGTTTAAATTCCAGTTGACGCAGCACTGACATCTAGTGGCTGGTTAAGGCATCATGTGCAGTGAAATAGACCTCAAAATACAGTACTGAAGTTATAGTTGAGAGTATTTGATCAAGAAAAAAATGTATCTCCAGCAATTGTAATTTTCTAATACCTCTATTTTTTATACAAATTATCAACCTTTTACAGATTCCAGCTTTTCTAATAAGGGTGATGATTTGGAACTTTTCTCAATTTCATAGCATTATAAAATATATCCCTTTGGGTTTTTCACAACATATATGACAAACATACATATAGCACCTAGCTACATACTGAGCAACAATCACATCATCTATGGCAGTTGGACTTATTCAATAGATCCCTTTGGATTTTTAAATGTTTGATTTCCTGATATTAGGCTACCCTTAAAAGATCCAAACACTTCTAGGGGGAACGAGAATCGTATACTTAAGTAAAAGTGCAATTAGCCTACTTTTAAGAAATGTTACTCATGTCCTGTAAAAGTTAAAGAGATAAGAGTAAAAGGAAAAGTCAGTTAAAATGCCCTTGTGTCCAAACCCAACAATAGATTCCATTTCTATAGTCAGACATTTGCAGCCTGTATATACAACTGCCTTTCTCTGTGTAGCCTCACTAGAATCAACCAGCAGGAAATATATGAGAAATAGACAAAACTCAGACAATTAGGCCTACAAAATATTGACAAAATAAAATGAACACCGCGGCGGGTGCAATCATTAGGCTCCATACATAACCTGCCACACCATACATAACCTGCCACTCCATACATAACCTGCCACTCCATACATAACCTGCCACTCCATACATAACCTGCCACTCCATACATAACCTGCCACTCCATACATAACCTGCCACACCATACATAACCTGCCACACCATACATAACCTGTCACTCCATACATAACCTGCCACACCATACATAACCTGCCACTCCATACATAACCTGCCACACCATACATAACCTGCCACTCCATACATAACCTGCCACTCCATACATAACCTGCCACTCCATACATAACCTGCCACTCCATACATAACCTGCCACACCATACATAACCTGTCACTCCATACATAACCTGTCACTCCATACATAACCTGTCACTCCATACATAACCTGTCACTCCATTCATAACCTGCCACTCCATACATAACCTGCCACTCCATACATAACCTGCCACACCATACATAACCTGCCACTACATACATAACCTGCCACTCCATACATAACCTGTCACTCCATACATAACCTGCCACCCATACATAACCTGCGCACCATACATAACCTGCCACACCATACATAACCTGCCACTCCATACATAACCTGCCACACCATACATAACCTGCCACACCATACATAACCTGTCACTCCATACATAACCTGCCACTCCATACATAACCTGCCACTCCATACATAACCTGCCACACCATACATAACCTGCCACTCCATACATAACCTGCCACACCATACATAACCTGCCACTCCATACATAACCTGCCACACCATACATAACCTGCCACTCCATACATAACCTGCCACTCCATACATAACCTGTCACTCCATACATAACCTGCCACTCCATACATAACCTGCCACTCCATACATAACCTGTCACTCCATACATAACCTGCACTCCATACATAACCTGTCACTCCATACATAACCTGCCACTCCATACATAACCTGCCACTCCATACATAACCTGCCACTCCATACATAACCTGCCACTCCATACATAACCTGCCACTCCATACATAACCGCCACTCCATACATAACCTGCCACACCATACATAACCCGCCACTCCATACATAACCTGCCACTCCATACATAACCTGTCACTCCATACATAACCTGCCACTCCATACATAACCTGCCACACCATACATAACCTGTCACTCCATACATAACCTGTCACTCCATACATAACCTGTCACTCCATTCATAACCTGCCACTCCATACATAACCGCACACCATACATAACCTGCCACTCCATACATAACCTGCCACTCCATACATAACCTGCCACACCATACATAACCTGCCACTCCATACATAACCTGCCACACCATACATAACCTGCCACTCCATACATAACCTGTCACTCCATACATAACCTGCCACTCCATACATAACCTGCCACACCATACATAACCTGCCACACCATACATAACCTGCCACACCATACATAACCTGCCACACCATACATAACCTGCCACACCATACATAACCTGCCACTCCATACATAACCTGCCACACCAAAATATAAACTCCACAGTCACGCGGGACAAACACACACATTAGAAGCAAACGAGAGCCTGCACACACACACACACACACACACACACACACACACACACACACACAATGCAATGTTTCTAGGTAACCCAGTGCCCGCCTTCTCCTTACAGTAAAACAGTTTTTGGAACTCACCTGTCTGAACGTGTGCACCCCAAAGTCCTCCTCTATCTGCTCCAGTTCAACTTCTCTGCTCAACCAGTCCACTCAGTTTCTAGCTGCTCACTAAGAGTAAAAGTTCCTCAGTCAAATCATTCACCAGCATGTTTTAGCATTTAGCATGTTAGCCATACCCAGCATGCCCCTGTGATTGGGCGTGTTTGATTTGGGTCACTTAGCGTGCTGGTCGGGTGGTGTATTAGTGTTTATTAGAATTAATTTTTTTTTTAACCTACACTGACTGCGCACAATGTACGGTAATCCTAATCTCAACCCATGATTACTTAATTCTATATTCTATATTATTATTATTATTATTATTATTATTATTATATTTTATTTTGTTCCACTCTAATAGTTCATGTGATATTTGGTTGTACTCTGTAACGGATGCCACTTGATATACTTGTTATACATAGTGAAATTACAGAATTTTAAAATACTCCAAATAGTACAAGTACACAAAAAAAAACGACTTTGTTACAGCAACAGGAGTAAATGTCATTCGTTACTTCGCAGTCTGAGTAAAGGTCAGTTTAGTTGTGATGGAGAGTGCCACTATATAATAGGCTTCTGAAACCAGCAGTGTAATGAAAATAACCCTAACAACTTATCTTGAGCTAGAGTTAGGTTTGAGACTGAGATTATACCAACTGTTTTACAAATGTGGGGTTTAAAGATTGAAAGATGAGGGCATATAACAGGCAGGGAAGGTCCAATGAAATACGTTACTGATGGGCATTATGGGAAATGTAGTATCCAGCATTTTTAAGCTCCACCTATCACGTCTCTGCTGTTTAATTTATACTGTTTACAATTTACACTCTGTTAGAAATCACTACACACAGGCCTGAAATACATTCACCTATTCATGCACAAATGGAGAGATGTCAGAGTGAGAGGGCTGCCAGTGCTGGACCAGCACCCTGGGGGTAGGGTATGGTGCCTTGCTGAAGAGCACCTGGCAGTGCCCAGCATCTCTCTCCAGCTACCAATCCACAGACTGTACTTTGGTCCGTACTGGGACTTGAACCAGCAACCCTCCGGTTCCCAACCCAAATCCCTACGGACTGAGCTACTGCCACCCCAGTATATCTATATATCTTTATCTTAACCTTGTTGATGCCTTGTTATGTATTATTTTATACACATTTCCCTAAAACACATACTGATATTTCTGGTATCTTTGGAAACTTTCAGATCTCCAGTGCAATATAAAGTAAAGTTCTGTGAGTTTGGCTGCACAGCATGCATTTGTACCGACGGTCACCCCAGTGAGTCAGTGAGTTTTGTTGTTCAGACACATTAAGCCGTTTGAAGATGACACCTTGGGCTCTCAGAACTTAAATAGGCATTTGTCTTGGACAGAGTTGTATTTTACAGTACATAGTTAACTTGAAATGAGCTCCCTACACAGCCGTTTTCCTTGTCAACCCTCCTCCTGATGATCCGAGCATATCTGCTTTCCCAAGCAAGCCAACAAGTGCACTTGAGCATCTAACTCCAATAAGTACACTTTGAACTTAGATATGAGGTCAGCTTGAGTGTATGCATTACCATAACAGAGAGGCACTAGCTGTGACTATAATCACTTTGCCCTGACTTGCAAAATCTTCTGAAAACCATTACCGCAGTGTTTGATAACGTCCTTGAGTTCCCTCCCCACACCTCCGCACACACTTGTGTGTTAGCAGATTAAACACTCACCGATTAATTAACACAATTACCTCTGTGTGTGCCAATCAGTGTCTTATCAACCTTTGTCAGGCCTTAAACTGTGAATTAATTAATATCCCCTCTCTTGTCGTTTCTTAATTACCTAAGTTCCAGCAGGAATTCTGGGAAACGCCTGTGTCAGCGGCTCTGTTTTGTGCTCACGCTTATTATGACTTTGCTGTGAGCTCATTGGCTCATTAGACTGGATATGAAAACACGCTGCGCTCATGCTGATGAGAGGTGATGAGGGGATGACACGATGTAAAAAGAGGCTCTTCAGACGAGCTCTTGATTTGGAGCAGCGCTCCTTGATCTTTCTGTTTTTCCTGCTGAACGTGACACTCAACGAGCATTATTGCTGTCTGCTCTAAAGTCTGACCTCTGTCGTATTTAAGTTTTCATAAAGAAAAGGAACTGACACACAACACATCAAGACCTTCAGGCTCTGGGAAATCACTATAGAGACAGCAGCAATTCAAATGAGCTTTTTATTATTTGTCAGCTTCGAATTCAGGGCGTTGGATCAAACTGCTCAGGCGTGCTGATATTCACCTGCCGATCACTGTCAATAAAAACACCAAACACAAGTTCGTGAACAGTAATGAAATGTAATGTATATACAGAATATATTACATTTGACATTTGAATTGTTTTATATATTCCTGCAAACTTCTTATACCTTAAAAATGTAAGAAACAGTCCCAAATTGTACATCCCCTATGACAAAACAATCTCACCTCAACATCCATTTAGTAATCTGTTCTGTACTTTTAAGCCAATGTGGACAAGAAGTCCTTAAAGTGCTCAGAAAAAAATAGTTTGTTGGATTGTCTTGCATCTTGCAGCGGGTTAGTGTAACAGATTAGGGTTGCACATGTTTGCCCACAGACTTTATAAAAACAAAAACTTCTGTACTTTGTGGGGATGTGTCAATAAAACCCTCAACTGTTTCTGGGCTTTGGTTTATCAAAATATAACCCTCTGTCTTACCTGCTGAGGCTTGGCACAGCAATGGAAGCGCACATCATTGAGGCTGGAGTCGTCCAGGCCATACTGGTATTCCTCCATCTTTGTCTCGATGCCACAGATTCCACCATCGTGACACTCCTGGCTCCAGTGGCCGTACTCTCCCCAGTCCATGCCGGCCGCCTCCAGCGTCGGGTTGCTGCTGCAGCGGAACTTGATGTTGTTGATGGCCGTGTCATCACCGAAAAGACCCTGATGGGGCTCCACGCGGATCTGGAAAGAGGAGAGCATGCCACTGGGGCAGTACTGGGGCTGGGTCCATTCACCGAAGCTGGACAGGAGAGGAGGAAATACAAGGGGGGGGGGGGGATCCAAGATGAGGGCTGGAAACACTAAAAGGAAGTCGAGACATTTCAACATCTGAACACCTAATTTGCAATCCTGGCAGAAGCGGTGCTTTCACTTCCCTTCTGAATGTGATGGGAAACTGCCAGTCTGCAGCATCCTGCTGCTTTCAAAGTACCTACTTTATTTATTTAATTCTCATTTAACCTTTTAAAGTACTGCCAGGTTAGTCCCACTGGCATCAAGGAGCTCTTTCACAAGACAGATCTGGCCACAGCAACTAACAGCTGCATGTTTAAAGACATCAATAAAAACATTTTAGCAAGTGGCAGACATACTCAAAGTAGGCAAAGGAAAGTATGTCTATTGATATGTTCATTGCTGTCTAACATTGGAATTCCTCCTGCTGAATGCTGGCTCCCTGAAATGAAAATCATTGTGTTAACAGGGACATATTGAACCCAAAATGTTGATAAGGCACCATTTATTGTAGTTGTAACCAATGGCTTTATTAATGGTTAATATGACTTTTACTAATACTTTACACATCAGTTATGATACATGATATATTACATATTAGTGTAATATAACTGACCTGTAAAGCATTAATACATTATTTCTAAACCATTAATAAATCTAATTTTAAGCCATTTATAAAGGGTGATGATGATGATGAATAATTTTATTTCGGTTAACATACATGAAAGAAACAATTTTTTCCCACAATTTGCCACCATAGTTAAAGGTGCTCTAAGCGATGTTGGGTGACTTCACTTCTTGTTGACGTTCAAAGTATTGTCAAACAAAACGGAGGCTAGCTCGCTCCTCCCACCTCCTCATCCCGTCCTCTCCCCCTCCCTTCTGCACACTAACCCCCCAACCCCCCCACCCCCAAATCCTTCTTGCCGGTTATTGGCTGGAACACTTTTTGTTTTTGTTGCCGTTTGTGGAGCCTGGGCTGTCTACAGACACAGTGTGTTCAGGGGACAGGCAGCTAGCAGATAGTGAGGAGATGTTTGCTGTATGTGACAAAAAATGTTCTAGCCTAAAAAAATCGTTTAGAGCACCTTTAAATGAACAAGAAATAGGCTGAAGCCAAGCCTTATTCTTGCCTATCCCATCCCATAATCCCTATAGAATCACCCAGAAGTCCAACAAAACTAAATGAAACCAAATACTTGAGTACAGTCCTAGTAATACATTTTACAATTTACATGTTATTCAAATTACTTCATAACCGTTAATTAATTTAATTTCATTTAAACTCAACAAAGATGTACACATTTTTAACTCATCATTAAGTTCATCCCATAATTTAACTGAAGCACATCTATATTTTACATTAGAAGGTGGTATACATTGGGAGTTACTCACTAGCCACTGTGGGATTCAATAGAATACAGGAAGCTTCGGCTCCCGTCTTTGGCACAGATGAGGCGGATCCCATTCAGAGCGGTGTCATCCGCCCCGTACTGGTTAGACTCCACCTGAGGAAACAGAAAACAGTTCCCAGAACAGCTATCGTCAAATCAGCTTACGTTATGTTATTCTGGTGAAGCAGCTGCCAAATCTGAAAGGGCATACCAGGTGAACGCGTAGATTGTTTTTAGTGTTTGCAGTCTATGCAGAGAAATGTGGGTTAGTATCGGAAACAGAGTTCGTCTCAGTGACAATGGTTTTGCATGCAGGTTTACACACACATAATGGATTACTTTTCAGTGCAGTTTTCTCAGGTCTGTCAAGATTATTTTTCTCTTTTTTTGCTCCATTTAAACAGATATTTCCCGCCACCCTAAAGGAAAGCGTTTGCATTTTTCCACGTCTATCTTAAAACTACTACTCACATGCAGCCCATTCATTGTAGACCTGTAATTGTTCCTACTCTCCTTGTTGGCTGTGAAGTGATCTCTTCCTAACTCAACTCCATTATAAGATGGGAGACGAGATTGGTGTCTCTTTCAAAGTCTTTTCAGTACGAATTCCCTGTTGGTGTTGTTGCTGAGCTGCAGTGGAAGAGTAGTAACATAACGAGGGGAATTTTGAACTCCAAACATTGCAACTTTGGAAGAAGCTACTCATTTGATTTGACTACCTCAAACTGCTGAAGCCTCATTAGCTTCGGGTGAATTTCGGAATGCATTTTTGCGTAGAATGAGGACTGAGGAGTTTGTCCTTCATCTTTTACGTTAAAATTGCGTTAGCAAAGGAGAGGAGGAAAAATTACAGCAACCAAAAACGGTTTTCATTTACATGAACCTATGCCTTCTAGCTTCTCCACAGGGATATACATATTATATATACATATAATATTGAAATTATATTCCTTTTCTAATCTGTAAAACTAAATGGAGAATGGAAAGCCCTGCCAGCCATCTGACTGGTAATATTCTGACCAGGACAGGTGTTTCAAATCAAGGCAATCAACTTGAGGCCAATGGAGGGGCCCTTCACATGATCCCAATTATCAAAAAAACAAGCTCAAATCAGAAACATGGCAACAGTGAAAATATGAAACATCCTACATTCAAGCCAGGGAAAGAATTCCGATAACACAAATCTATATCTACACAAATAAAGCTTTAATTTGATATTAAAGTAAAAAAATACATTTACAATATCAAAAAGAGATGAGGCAAAAGTTACCAAATAGAAAAACCCTGGTATATTAACTAGACAAACCCCAGTGGTGAAAGAAGTAGTCAGATCCTTTACTTAAGTAAAAGTACAAATACCACACTGTACACATTCTCTGTTACAAGTAAAAGTCCTGCATTGAAAACGTTACTTAAGTAAAAGTGTGTAAGTATCATCAGGAAAATGTACTTAAAGTGTTAAATATTAAACAATGCAGAAAAAGCCTCACATTTTAGAAACTGGAAACAATGAAAACAGTAGTTAAATTTATAATAAAACATTGTATATTATAAATTCCATGTGTTTTGAGTACAAACATCTTAATTTATAAAGTAACTTTTAACTAAAGTTGTAAGATGGAATGTAGCGGAGTAGAAGTAGAACGTGCCATAAAAAGAAAAGACTTCAAGTACAAGTAGGCTACCTCAAATTTGTACAGTACTTGAGTAAATGTACTTACAGTAGTTACATTCCACCGCTGACAAAGCCTATATATGTAAATAGAAAAATATCATCTACATGAATCTCTTTGTGGACAAGGAGATTCAGCGAGTTGATTGCCTTGACCTGTCCTGGCTAGTACAAATGCTGGTCAGATAAGTGTTTACGAGTAGAAATAAATGCATCAGCGTTACTGTATGTATATGTGACTTTCCTTTCTCTCATTCTCTCTCTTTCTTTTATAGGCTATCTGCCTGTTGCATGTGTTGTGTCCCTCCGTTTTTTTTCTTTACCTTGCCATATGAAATAGAACATTTAAATGTGAGAGAGTCAGGGTCTTTACCCTAACACTGAAGCCAACAGCGAAGAACTTGTCAGGACACATCTCGGGCCAGGTCCAGTTTCCAAACTGCTCTCCGTTGTTCACAGTAAGCAGAGATCTGTACTGTCTGCTGTTAAAGGCCACACCAGCTCGCTGCAGAAAGGTTTTCTCCTCACATAACCCACTGGACATCACCGCCAGCATGGCCACAACGGTGAAAAGACTCGCCATATTGACAGCAATCAGGTAGTGTCTCACTCTGAAATGCCAACTAACAAGTACCGGGGGGTTCAGGCTCAAAGCTCTTATAGCTCCCCAGTCAATTCCAAAATAGAGCACTCATATCAGTTTGAATCATTTACAGAGTGGCGTGGGATTGAACAGCTGGTGTTTGAGAAAGAAAATGTTTTTTTTCACTGAAGTTCAAAGACACAGGGTCTCTGCTACAGGCTTCTAACAATGCATTCATTTTTCACATTACGACATGCAGTGAATCTACAGGAATTTAACATTTCTACATCACAAAAAAACCACAGGTCTGCGCTACCTTTAAAAATGTAATTCATAGGATAAGGTTCAGCAGCAACAGAAGCTTTTACACTCATGAAGTCTTGTAGTCGATGTTGCAAAGACTGCTGTTGTCCAAGAATAATAGTATATAGATTGAGAACAGCGACAGGAAATAAGAGATTAGAAAAGGTTTATTTTGTCTCGCCAGGATATGCAGACATCCACACCCTACTGTATATCACCGGGGACTGATAAAGCCCATGTTTACTGAATTAAGGAAAGCAGCGTTATACTCTTATTATGGTGATCAAGATATCACTGTATACATACATCTTTACACACTGACACTCATATTTACACATGAACATAAAAATAATACCTATTATCTTACATTATCTACATATATAGGACAAATAATGGACGGTAGGCTGACAAAACACTTTTACAGACTGCATGAACTTGAACTTTTACCATCTAGCATATTACATAAGTGTACTGTACATGACACTGTATAGTTATTCTCAATGCATTAATATACAGAATGGGTCGTAGCTACCAACTCCTGTCATGTCTACAGTATAGTACCTGAGAGTTTGGGACCTGAGGAGAAGTTTGCAAATTACACATGGTGTGAGGCTGATTATGATGTTATTCAGACTCAATATCTTCTAAATCTACAAGAATACATTTGTTGGGCTGCTTGGGTGCAGCGGTAACAGGCCGTAATCACCATCTTATGACCATTTAAGTTGATATGGCGAACTTGTTAGCAAACAGTTCCTTATTTACACAACCACTAGATACGGAGAAACGTTATCATTCTTTTCAGGCCACCTGATCAATGTAGTTGTTTTTGGTCTCTACCAACTCTTGAGGGAAATATCTGGCTTTTTATCTTCAAAATACTAAATTTTCTTAACCTAACTTTGTCTGTCTATCATTTGTTGCTTAGCAAATAGTGTACAGTAGGTTTGTAGAGTTTTTTTCCCGCTGGTAACAGCTGCCTGTCGGCTACAGAAAACAAAACCTTTCGCTGAAAGACACGTGGAGCTGAGGGGAACTACAGAGTCCAGTGATACTCCTCTGTGGGTTCCTCACTATGACTGACACCTGTAAACATACATGTTGTCATGTGATCCATTATTAATATAAAAATATTGATTACAGCAGCTTTAAATCAGTTTTTTATTTTTTTGCAGTGTGGAAGTGTAGAGAAGTCACAATGCCACAGTGTTTAGATGATCATATAGTGAAAGGGAAACCTTAAGAATATATAATTTAACTAAATGAATGAATTCAATACAAAATAAATGAACTGCATGTCATGTAAAGATGATAAGTTTCAAACCAAGGTGAAACCGTTATTGTAAGTGACAGGTCTGACACCTAATTCTACAAGATGATCCTAACACAACGTTGAAACAATTTATGGCACTTTGTTTTGAAGGATAACATGTCGGTTAAGTCCTTGGTTGACAAAAATGATAAAGGAGGCGCTCCACCATGCTGGGGGGGAAACAACAGCATGTCATCTTCCCACGATGTCGTTTTTCTCCTTCCACTGTAGGTCAGGCATGCTGAGAGGGATAATTTTCTTTTTTTTTTGTGGGCTGAAGGGGTCACCAGCTTTAATACTTTATATTGCATCCTAATTCAGATCTTCAGCAGAGCTTTATCTTATTCTGTTAATAACTCAACAATTCTGAGGGATCACATGGAGTTTGTGCTTGTCTGCCTGATTGGCTGAAGTCAAACCTGAAACATGAAAATGTGTTTTAAAACCTGAAGACTTTCATTCATTTTATGACATAACTACACTAGTTGTCACAATCTAATAATGGAAAAAATTAACCTGGCACAGAAGAAAAGCGAATGGTTTCACAATACAGACACTGATGTCAACACACCTCTGTTTCCACCAGTAGTAAGCTGCTCCACCAGTAGCTGCAGAGAAGCCGATGAAGAAGAAGATGATCCCCACAGCCATCTTCAAGTATTTAGCATTGAGTGACGAGGTGTCTAAGTGAGAGAAATAATGAGAGCTCATGACAACCCACCAACTCCCAACCAATATGCTGCATTCATGTCACATCGGAACAATGGAGGACTCTGTCTGTCTGAGAGGCGGGGGCAAGCACTCTAGAGGGAACGTTGTCATGTTTTATCTATTGTAGGAACATACAAGAGGGCACATTTGCAGTTTGAAAAAAATAATAATAATTTGGGCACCAGTGTATCAGAGTTATCATAATTACAAGTTTCCCACTTGTTAATAGTATTCACGTCAAAAGGGAAGCTCTCATATATCTGGCTTAGAGCTTAACCCTGTGTTGTCCTCGGGTCAAATTTGAAATTATATCAGAAATATGTGTTTTTTTCAACCAAATTGCACGCAAAAATAAATTGGATGCAAGCATGTACGTTGTATGGAACCCAAAATGAATCATTACTTTTATTTAATTTTGGGTGTTTGATATTCTATTTTATAGCAAAATGGTTACAATGGTTTCAAAACAGACACACTGAAAACCAAGCAAATGTGGATGCCTAATGTTCAAAGTCTATCATTATCGTAATTAAACTCTAATTTAATAGATTCTGATTGTTCCATGAGATTTAACCAATGCGATTCCATCTTCCACCTGCTGGCTCTTCCCCATTACCAGAGTCTAGACGCGGAATGCTGTCCTATCTCCTATCATCATAGGCCTGTATTGTATGAAAATGCGTCTAATTGTCAAAAGTTAACTTAATTCTATAAATATTGTTATTAATTGCCAATTAATCTATCTTTATTGAATTGAAGTTAAATATTTTTTATAAACAGGAGGGGGGGGGGGGGTAGGTTTTGTGGTGTGTTTTTTTTTTTTTTTTTTTTTTTTTTTTTTTTTTTTTTTTTTGGGCCCCTTTTTCTTCGTTTTTTTTCGGCGGCTGTGTTGATCCTGCAGCTCACCCTCTCCCCTCTTCTGGGTGTGAACTCCAGGTAAGAGTGCAGCTGGAAGCTCCAGTCCCCATTGGCCAAGACATCTGTAGACGACACATCAGTGGTGACCTCTACGCCGTCTCTCAGCCAGCTCAGCCTCACTTCCTGAGGGAAGAACCCCATAGCGCTGCACTCAAGCATGGACCGCTTCCCGTAGTCAGCTGGCTCGGGCTCATGGACCTTGACAGTCGGACGCACTGGAGTGTAGAAATGATTAGAGCAAAAAAATTAGCTGAATGACCTGCTGGATGTAGGACCTGCTTCAAGGTAGAGTGCAGAAGAGTAAGTCAGGGGCTAAACAGTTTTCTTCAAGCCATTTAATTAAAGAATGGGGAGGGAACAATTGTTTCCTTTTTCCAATGAAGCAAATTAAACCAAATGAAGTGGCGCTGTTAGGAGTGCTATATCCTGCTGTAAACTCTCCTCTAGAAATCAGAACATTACCTTTTCGATCCAGTGTGCTCCTTCTGAATAATCTTGCGTTGTATCTGCAAAGAGTCTCCACTTGAGCTTTTCTTTCATCCATTTTCCACTGCTGGCTGTTATAATGGGCAGCGTTCGTCATGCCATATTCTCCAAAGCCGACATACTTCCCAACCCGAGAGTCATACTGGGTGTTAATCTTCTGGTTAAATATGTTTTTTACAAAGAAGACCATGTCGGTGATGTTGTCACCATACTCACAGTCATATATCATCTGATATACATAGCCACCTGTAACATACAGAAAACCAGTAAGTACAGACAACTGTGCAGGGGTGTCGGAAATGGAGGTGGGGTGGGACTGAGTAGAGATAATTTGGCGCAAAAGCTGAAACGTTGACGTTGGCTTTTTTGAAATTGCTCAAATCTCTTTTTGAAAACAAATCCTTTCTTATGATGTGTTGTACAAATTGTTTTGGTGCTTAAAATGAGTTCACCAAAGTCTTAGGGTTATATATGATTAAAGTAGGAAATAAATGTCTGTAATATATATTTATATTTCTGTAATATCGCTTTTTGAGTAGGAGTTTTGTCATACATCGTTTGGACGCGCCAGTGCGTCTTTTGAATCTCAGAGGGTTAACTATGACTAACCAATAGTATCACACATAGGATGGGCAAAATAAAAGGAACACCTTTCAATAAAATTATAGTTCTGCTATAATTGATAAAGCTCATGTTTTGGGTTTGGTAATGCCATCAAGAGGTTTGAATGAGTTTTGAGGGCATAGTTTGTGATGTTGTTAAGGTACAGTATCAGCCAGGTACATGTGAATACATTCCCAAACCCAAACAGCAACAATCTAGACTTAACTGCAACAACTCATGAGCCAAAACACCTATAGATAAGGTGTGGAGCACCATTTACAATACTTAAACCAAACCTGCCTAAGCACAATGTAGCATAACATTTAATCCATTTAACCCATTTAATGTTAGCAATGAAATGCTACCAAAATAACAAAAACGTAAAACTATTATTCATTTTACAGGTCATAACCAACATGCTAACTGACTAAATAACTACATGCAATTTGTAATTGTTTTCTAAAGTAACCTTGTCATTGGTAGGAACACTCATGGACAAAGTTGTTCTGGAAGCCATGTTAATCTTGGCATGAAACGGCCACCGCAGCAGTTAAAATGCGCTCGGAACGGGAGGGGCTAGAAAGTAATATTCAGTTGGTTGTCGTATACAATTTCACCGCTAGATGGGAGAAATTCTTACACAATGTACTGTAGCTTTAATGATCACATATATACACAGGGTACAAAAAGCATTTTGTAAAAGGGGAAGCTGCTGCTTTTCCCTCTTATCAAATTCTTTATATTCAGGGGTTTTGTCCAGCATGCCCTGGCACATGTCATCATATTTTAAAACTTATTGTCTTGTCACATTTATTTGTGTTTGTAACGGATGCATGGGCAGTTCAGTCAATATAGGGCTATTTACAAAGGTACAAAAAGGCCAGATAGTTGCTGACGGTTACAAATACAACAAAAGTATGTGATGTGGCAAGAAGTAAGAAACATTCAAAATGACATATGCAGTAAAAAAAAAATAAATAAAAATTTGATAGGATATTTCCTTTAAATAACTTCTGTCTGTCTCATCAACTAAAGCTATTAACTATGAGCATCAGCAGCTCAGTTTTACAGTAAAAGTTTTTTTTTTATTGCATTGTTAGGCATGTCTATCAACCTTTACAACTCATTTAGCTAACATAAATAATATATCATACTTGAATAAAAGTTAATATAAGACAGGAATACATGAAGAACCCTACCTGCTGGTCTACTGCAGAGTAAAATAGCAGAGACTGTGAGTTTGAGCAGAAAATAAAGTCCCATCATCTCTTAAACACTGAAAACAACGTCACATGCTGCATGCAGACTCGCTACTAAAACCCTTTCAAACCCTGAAACTAAACTACATCCTCCTTTCCCGTAAATCAAATTATTCAAATGCTTATACAAGAGCAGTGCAGAGATGAACAGGTCTTTCAGGTTTCGTCACAGTCATTGCGTTTGATTGTTTGTGGTTCATATCCTCACATCTACTGGCAAGACCTCTGTGAGTTGATTCTGAAAGCAGTTACGAGATCTCGGAGAATAAAGCGACACATTTTCTAACAATGCCTCCATTCACTTTAATGACGTGAAAGATAGATAGATAAGAAAGAGGCTCCGCAGAAAAGAAGGACTGGTTCAAGGTAGGTTCACGCAGATAAATCTTCAGGAAGGAAAACAGTGTGACAATTTATGATACTAATTTACGATACCTATTAAAACAGATGAGAGAGGCTTTGTTTGGCAGAGTTTTTAGAGCGGTCGTGCTAAAAAAATTTTAATGGGAGATACATCTCAGCACCACAATTACATGCAAATGAGAAAAACAGAAACGTGGTCAGTGTGGTTTTACTCTTCTCATGCAATGCCACGTCCGTTATTTGGGAAGTCAGTTTCACTTCTGTACACTTACTTGTCATTTATCTCTCTGCTCACCACTGAATATTTACTTTTATTGCAAATTTAAAGCTGCAGTAGATCTATTTTCAGTGTTTGAGGTCGCAAATCCATCCTTCAGAAGCTCCACACACTTCCTCATTAAAAATGTGGCAGCTATCACTGTGGAAATAATTAGATTTAGGCCCGAGCCAAATCATTTCCGCAGAGAAAAGAGGCAGTGTAGAGCATTGCCATTCTGTGCCATTATTAACACACGCGCAAGCAGACATGACAAACATTATTTACTTATTATTCGTGTCAGACGGTCACCGTAGGAGCAGCAATACGCCCAAAAGCTCATTCTGTGCTGTGATAATTGATGGTGATTTTGTGAATGTGCCAGTGCTTGCACAGGCTGCTGTAATGAAAGGTTAATCAACACACGATCAAGACTGTAAAGGCGCGCCTGGGTAGCTCCTGGAGCGCGCACCCATGTGCAGAGGCTTAGTCCTTCTGGCCTGCGGCCCTTTTCTGCATGCCGTTAATTCCTCACTCTCCCCTTTCATGTGTAACCTGTCCTATCAAATTAAAAAGGACTGAAAATGCCACAAAAAAAGACTGTAAGGGAACTGTTCTCTTTCATTTTAATGTGGTTTGCATGTACTTTGACATGTGGTAGAACAAACAGGAACAGATATTTTCAACTTCCCTTCATGTGCTTAATTTGTACATGACAAACACAATAAGCAGCAAACCTGATACTTAGCTACGATATGGCAAAACATGCATTTTCTGATATTATTAGAAAAATATATATTACACTCTTCTGTAAAGTGAAAGACAATCGTGTTAGACTATCTGTGCTAAGTTGATAATTTTAACTCCTTTAAAGCATAGAGTCCACTGCATACATTTTTTCAAGCAAATTTAGAAATATGATCCCTTGAATTCTTAAAGGAATAGTTAAACATTTTGGGATAATTCACCGGCACCTCTAAGCTCAAAAATGAACTTGTTATATTTGTTTTGTTTAATTCAAATAATTTTAAAACTTAAGCGTAAAAAAACAACAATATTCTATTTTATGGGGGGTTATGTGCTGGAATATTTCTTTCTAATTAGTGAGCTTTAGAGGTGCTGGTAGGTGGACTTTGTCGCTGTTGGACAGAGCCAGGCTAGTTGTTTCCCCCTGTTTCCAAAATGTCAAACTATAGCTTTAACTGATGTACTTTTAGCTCAGGTTTACATTCAGTGTTGTTGTGCATGTGAAAGAAAAACATACAGATACAGACAACATAAAACAGTGCAGGTGTAAAAACAAAATAAAGCTATGATAAAAATACTTTTCACTCCACCTTGCAACCAGAGGAAAACCACATGGGGAAAAAGATAACGTGATCACACATCTGACATCGAAATTCAGGTGTCAATTGTCTAAATGCGTGTTACGCCTGGCAGGACTTGTTGGCTTTCATGATGAACCAGAGTCCTGTGACAACTCCAATCAGCCCCAGGATCACACCAGCAACACACACTGCTGTCTCTACAACCTGCTGGTCTGTGGGTACTGTGGCAACATCTGTGGAAAACACACACAGATAGAAAGCAGAAAGAGAGTTTTACACATCTCCAGTCTTCACTACTACTCACTACTACTTGTAGCCAACATTTTGTGCCAATAATATCCTGCCAAATATCACTTGCTGATATTAAATATCTAACAAAAGTCCTAAGTTACCATCTATCACCTGAAGCCATTGAAAAGTCACGTCAAAGTGTTTATTGTCATATGCACGGTTAAAAGCAAGTCTCCATGTACAATGAAATTCTTCCTTTGCCTTCCAGTCTGAATGCCATTTACAAGGAAACACAAGGTATAAAGAATGAAATACAATAAAATAATAAAGAACACTATGTACAATATACAGACATGTCTGTGCAACATTCTTTGCATTATACTTCAGTTAAATATGATTTATCATCATATTATAACATATTTAATAAATTGCATTGAGCAAAAGATGCCACCAGATGAAAAATTAAGAGATCACCAAAGTGGTTCATCCTGAGGTAGACAAGAATATATGTGTACTTTACCAAATATCATGGAAAATCAGTCCAATAGTTGTCGAAGCTTTTGCTAAAAACTAAAAATGTCAACCTGGTGGTGGCGCTACAGGAGAAGTCAGAGGATCAACAATCAGTAGGATTCATCCTCTGGGGACTATAAATGTCTGCACACATTTCCATGCCAATTCCATCCAATAGTTGTAAAGATATTTCAGTCTGGACCGGTAGTGGACGACAAACCGGCACACAGACATTACCATCCTTATGGGCCAGCTACATTGCACGCAGTGCAGAGCCGTGCAGAGCGGATGTTCCAACCCTACGCTTCTACTATAATCAATGAAACAGGCTACTGGCATAGTGGTGCGTATGCTCCGCAGAAATCCGTTCTAAAAGTGTAAAAATAGGACAGTCTTCTATTTATATTTTTTAACGCAAGGTGTCTTTTACACAGAAATGGATCATAAAGTGTGTATATTTCTTTTAAATTACACTACTGATATACAGGAAACGACTTAATGAGTGTAATAAGTGTAATAAGTGTATTGACAGTTTCATTTTGATAGTTTCTGTTTTTTTATTTCTTGTTATCCTCACCTGCATCCTTTGATAATAGCTGATTGACGTTTTCACAGCGCTGTGCCGGCTCCAAAAACTGAAGAAACAACAACAATCCCAGAGGGAAAGCTCACCGTGTCTCCTGTCTATCACACGATCCTACGCAATGTGTTTCGCAGCAGTGTAGCCAGTTAAAAGATACATTCCGTAGCACATACGCTCCGCGAGCGGTCCGCATTTGTTACGCATGCAGCGTAGCCAAAGCGTTAGAGAGCCACAGCACTCGCACGCCGATAATTGTGAATATTAAAAAAAAATATTTCTACATTTTAATTGACATCGTTTGGGCTCATCTATTCCTACACATGGTTATCTCTAAGTCATATCAGCCAATGGCAGTGAAAACTAATGATTATTTAAAGAGCCCCTATTAGACTCCTTTTCAGCATCATATATGGACTCTTGGGGTCTACTAGAATAGGGTTTACATGCTTTCATGTTCAAAAAACATATTATGGTTATCATACTGCCCATTGCTGCAGCTCCTTTGCCTAAAATACCTGGCTGGCATTCTCAATTAATTAGTGCTGTCAAACGATTAAAATATTTAGTCGCGATTAATCGCATTAATGTCATAGTTAACTCACAATTAATCGCGCATTTTTATCTATTTTAAATGTCCCTTGACTTCTTTTTGTCCCATTATATTTTCTCATTTTAATGCTCTTATCAACATGGAAAAGTGGATTGGCTTGCTTTGTGCAAATCATTTTTTTATTGGAATGGAAATTGATTTATTTGAATCAGGGACAATGCACAAATAAACATTAAACTTGTTAAACAAGAGACTATGTCTTGGGCCAGGTTATAGCAACAATTGCTAATTTCCACCTGTAGTCCCTGGGCAGGTAAACAACAAGGTAAAACCAGGTAAAACAACATTGGCATATATATATATATATATATATATATACATACACGTAGTGTTCAATTTCACACTAACATTCACACTTGGAGCTAATAATCTGTCACACAATGTAACACTGTTACCTCCATTTTCCATTGCAGATAGTACTGCCCAGATCCATAGAGATATATGTCTCTCTATCATTCTGGTACTGCCTCATGCCCTGAAAGATGCTAGTCGTCATAGCGACTGTCGTGGGCGTAGTTTGGTAGCGTTGCATTTCCCCATAGACAGTTTCCCCCGACTCATTTCCTGGTTGTCCTTCTCCATAAACTCAAGGAGAGGGGTAACTTTTCCTGCTCCAGGTTTCCCACCGTGGTCAGAAAGAACAGGGGAGACTCTTTGGTTCTCTCACTATGACTCTAGAGTCACTACTCGCTCCGAAGCTAATTGCCGTGACGAGCCTACTAGCTACGCGGCTCACAAGCCCAAACAAGTGTGTGCGGCCGCGGCGTGTGTCTGTTTTGTTTCCAGTCTGTGAAATACCCGCCCTTCAATCACTACTATTAGCCAGGCGTCCAAGGTAACGTAACCCCATTTGTTCAGGTCCTATCCCCTGACCAATCGGCTATCCTAACCTTAACCACTCGAGGTGAAATGCCTGACCTAAGGGATTCGTAATTTTGCTTCCGCTCTAGCTAGATCCGAAAGAACGTTAATCTTGAGATAAAAAAATTGACGGCGTTAAAATGAGTTTGCGTTAACGCCGTTAATAACGCGTTAAACTGACAGCCCTACAATTAATTAATGACATCACTAACTGAAGAATTTCAAACAGGAATGTGGGCGAGGCGTTTGTAGGCAGTTGGTGCACTTTTTGTACTTTATACATCTATTATATACACAAAAAAAACTATGTAACACACTAAAAGATGGGGGGGGGAAAAAAGCATAATATGGGCTCTTTAATATTTGTCAAAATTTAAATATCATACATCCTTCTCTATTTTCTACATATCTTTAATTTTCCACCTCTTTGCTCTTCTGTTTCATAAAAAACGAACATCCCCTCTGTTACTTTTACACCCACTGACTCGTCACATTATGACTACTCTCGCTTTGCCAGACCCTCCTCCACAGCTCTGCAAAGGAGGGTCTGTCTAGTACACACAGCACTCTGGGATGGGAGAAAAACGTGCTCTGGTTTATTGGCATTATTTTAAATTAATCACAATCGTCTTGGGCGGTGCTAAAGGCCGGACTGAGCCCCGGTGCCGCTGCAAAATAGTCTAGGAAAGGAACTTTGTTTTGGTGGAAGTGTGTACGTTTCTGGAGTTTAAAATTACAACACAAAGAAAGCAGAAGGTAACGGAGTGACATCCGGCGGAATTTCCGGCGGCACAGGAGCAATTCCGGAAGTGGAACGTCGGGGATATAGACTACATTATGATTGACCTACTCAGGAACCTGGTGAGAGGCGCCCGCAGGCTGATGTGGTCCACGCTGCAGGAGTAGATGTCGTTCTCCTGCGGAGTGAAGTCCAGGTAGGAGGAGATGCAGAAGCTGAAGTCTCTGTTGGAGTAGTACTGAGTCTGACTGACCTCACTCTGGTCCACCAGCTGGCCATTCCTGGTCCAGGTGATGGTGACTGTAGGCGGATGGAAGTCGGTGACAAAGCAGATGAGGGTGTTGGGGACCTCCAGTTCCATCTCCTGCTTGGGGTAGATTATGGAGGTGGGACTGGCTGCAGATGGATGGATTGATGTTTGACAGAGAAAGAAAGATAAAGTTACACATTGTGGCCAAATGTACAGTATGTGGACATGTAGCACCTGGAAATACCCCTTTTGAAAGTATTTTTGTTTGTTTACACATAATACATAATTGAATCTGTATTCTGTTTAGTAATTAATTGAGACATGTAGTTTTATTATAAGTTATGCATTTCTTCCAGTAGGGCATCACTGGCAGGTGGCTACATGAGTAGTGATTTATTGTTAAAAGATACTGCAAGAAACCATAGAATAAGACACGTTTTCAGGTTGTAGTCGAGGCCTGAAGTACAGGACATGGAGTGTGTGTGCCCGGTGATGTGCTCTTGAACTCGCTGTTTTGTCTTGATGTGAAGGAATTAAATTGAACGTTAATACACTACTAGCACCGTCGTGGTCTGAGTGATGTAACAGACATCGCAACAAACCACCCATACAATATTTTTGACAATCTCATCATCACATGCTGTAATTAATTCTTAAACCAGAGGAAGAATGTCATTGATACACACCCCAGTGTCATGAAACTCATGTTAATAAATGAAAACTCCCCAGTGCACAGCTACACAATAAACAGTGACGGACACTTTAACCTGCACTGACAATACAAGCCTGATTACACACCCAGAGACGTTAATTGCACATCACAAAGATTAACTCGTGTTTAACAACATAGCTTACTGTTGCTCCCCTTACAGTATTTCACTGACTATTTGTTTTTGTGATTAGGCTATATCTAGTTTTTTGGAAAGATTAAGCCAGCAGCATGACTTTTTTTACTGGCTGTTTCAACTGAAGTTTGCTGTGTTCTTGGCATTTAACAGCTTTTATTTGCAGCTTCAGAGACTCAGACTAATCATGTCATGTACAATAATATATCAGTCACAGGGGATACTAGAAGTACATTTTGCTGATAATGCTTCTGCACTGTCATTTATGTGGGATTTTTCATCATTGTTGTATTGGTTCTTTTACTTAAATAGAAGATCTGAGTACTTCTTCCACCACTGACTCAAGGTGACTATTAATCAGGCTTGCAGATTCAGCAACATCTTATTCATATAAGTATTCATATCAATGTTCCAGCTACTTCACCTATGGTCTCCGGAGGATGATTTTCTCCCTTTATGGCTCGTGGGATGTTGTACTTGCAGGTACCCAGGGACACAAATGTGTCATGGGCTAGTTCAGGATCAGGAATCCACTGCTCTGCAAACTCTGGCAGACGCTGAACTGTCTGATAGGTGACCGGGTCAACGTAGAGGAGCTGATCGCCGTCAAATTCGATATCATACTGGCCGTCACTTATCACATTCCTTTGACAGAAGGTCAGAAAACGAAGCAAGTGTTTACCTGCAGTTTGTATAAAAATAAAAATAAAATGCATATTACAGGTACATAAATGTACACAATGTTTTCAATGTTCTGCCAAGTTGTTCTGTGAGCAAATGTGTGGTTTATGCTTAGGAGAGTTAAAACCAGACATCATCCAAGCCGCTACTAAAATTGTGTCTGTTTCTGGCTCTATCAGCCACACTGGCAGGTAACCAACCCTGATGATTTCTATTGTAAAAATGTAGCTGGCTTGCAAAATAGTTAAATGGAAGAATATAGTGACGTTATAATGCAGAGGCAGAAAATAAAGTATAAAAAAAATGTGGTTATAGTACATAACTGATCAAAATATAATGGTACTTCTTGTCCATTTGTAAAACCTACTGCATCATCAATGTTGAACTTACTTTCCTTCATATTCATATCTGAAAACAAAATCTCTTAATGCCTCCTTACAATCATGATTAATGTTCTTTAAACAAAAACTTACCTTGGCTCCATTTTGGAAGACAAATAACCAGCAGCACTGGGAACAGATTCATTGCCATGTTGCATTTCCGGTTCTCCAAAACGCAAACTGAGCAGGTTTCACTGACACCAACGATTCACATGCTGAGAGGACACAAACCAGTCGATGCTTCAGTGACAACAATGTTCCCACCTTGAAAACAATGAAGGAACATGTCGCTCTGATTTTAGCATGAGTAACTGCTGCCACCTAGTGGAGGGAAATCATAATCACAATATTTGCACCTGTCTGGAGAAAACCTAAATTGGACACATTTTTTTCTCTTAAAATTCAAAGTTTACAGTGTTTATCTTGTTTTTTTATGCTATAGAATGCCCTGTTAACTGTATGTCATATCATACTTCAGTATACTGCAAGGCAATATTTGTTTTTGTAGCAATCGAGTAGTTAAAGAAAAAAAATAAAGAAAAATAAAAAAACACAAAAAAGAGGGGTCATTTGTGCTCCAGCTTTAAGACAATGGTTGTTTTCATCTCGATTAATGTGCTGATTTTTCCTTTAAATTTATCATTTCTTTTCAGAAAAAAAGAATACTCAAAATTTGAGATAAAACAAAAAAGCTTCACATTTGAGAAAATGAAATATCACACTGCCTCTGATCCCAGACAGCCAGACAAAACTCAAAAACTCTTTTCTACAGAAGACAATAGTTTAATAAACACACTTGTCAAATGAAAGGTATGCGTCGGAGAGGCAACGACCTGCTTGACCAGAGGCAGAGATGCTCATGTGAACTCTCTTCAGGAAACAACTAAGACCATTAACTGGAATGAGAAATTAACAGCATGTCAAAAAGGAAACAAGATAACTGAAAATAAAATAAAGACTGAACAGCAGAAATACAATAGTTTGTGCAACAGCAAATACAGTTTAAGTATATACAAGCATATATTCTTTACTGAACATTCAACAACAGCTTCAACTATGCATTGGGCTATGAGGACTTTGTGGTCTCTTTATGGGAAACTTGTGGCGTTACTCAGTCAACACCATTTGTTTCAGTAAGTGCCGAACAGCTGAACGATTTCTTTTAGAAACAAGTCACTGAGTTTCTAAGTGCTGATGTCTTCAAAAAACAGTAATGCAATACTTCACATGTTGAGGAGAATAAAGTGGAAATCAGAAACCTGCACCAATATCCAATAACATTCAGCATGTGTGTTCAGCTCTTATGAAAGAGATGCACACTTCAGTTGCAGTTTGATGTAATGAAGAGAAATGTTGAGAACAATATCGAAGTCCAACAGTGAAGCGCTGATTTAAAAACACTGAAGACAGGACTTCCATTAGTGTCATATTTATAAGACTGGCAGTCTAAAAATGGCTTGAGGACTATAGGAGAATAGTGCAGCCATCAAAATCAATACAAACAGAGAGAGTATGTTACTTAATTACAAACTTTGTAATTACAGTATGTTAAGCCATTTCTATACTGTACTTTGAACCCACTTTGTTTTCAAAAAACAAGAACTACAGTACATGCTGTAAAACAGACTGCATAAACTTGCAGCATAAAGCTCAATGTCAAACTGAGATTAAACTGCAGCAATATAGTATTTTCCCAAATAATCTAACTGTTATTAACAATCAGGATGATTAAGGCTGAGTCTAGGGGACAATCTAAAAATCTAAGCGTGGCAGAAGGCCAAATGTTAGAAAAGCAAGGCTTGTGACCAAAATGGTTGCTGGTTCAAATTCCAGTAACGTCTGAGGAAATGTGGGTGAACAAAAACAAATAAATAAACACTTTTCCATTCCCTCACCACAGAGGACACAGCGCAAGGCCAGCCAAAGCACATTTGGAGTAAGGCCCGTCTTTCCACATCCTATTTTTAGTACTCTACTTCCCTCTTTGGGGGATCACCATAAAATTCTTCTTTATAAAAGAAACATACATTTGTACAAGTATTTACAAAAGGGAGAGGAGGGGGAAACCAAGGCATTTAGTGTTTGGGTTCTACGATTATCCACAGAGACGTTTCCCATCCCTCTATCCCACATTCCAAACATTTTTCAGAGTCCACTCGGAGTGTTTTGTCTCAGCCCACTACTGTTTCAGGGTGTGTTGTGTCCTGGGCCAGCCCAAGTCCCTGAGATGTTAGTGTTTTCTCTCTCAGCCGGTGCTAAGGATCTCAACCAGAGTCTGAATCACTGGTGTCTGAGGACGAGGAGGAGGAAGAGGAGGAAGATGAGTCGGAGCTGGAGCTGCTGCCGCTGAGGCGTGAGGGCTGGGTGTGAGTCTCCACAGCGCTGGGCTTCTCCACTGAGAACACAACAATAAGAGTACGTAAATAAATACGGATAGAGCCGGGGAGAGACGGAAAGTAAGGGAAATATTAACCCTGTAAAATAGTTTATAAAGAGACAGACAATAATCAAGTTTACATCTAAATAGTGTGCATGAGAAAACATGCACATACAGAAGAACAATGTGTGGGCTCACCTTTAGGTTTCGTAGGTTTCTTGACAGAATTGAGTTGCCCGCTGACGTCTTGCAGCCTCTTCTCCAGCTCCCTCCTCTTCTCCAGAGTCAGCTCCTCTTTAGACTTGGCAACACCGCCTTTCTTTCCTGC
Organism: Perca fluviatilis; assembly: GCF_010015445.1. Classification (NCBI taxonomy): domain Eukaryota; kingdom Metazoa; phylum Chordata; class Actinopteri; order Perciformes; family Percidae; genus Perca; species Perca fluviatilis. Next base: position 30,203,118 of record NC_053118.1, on the reverse strand, counting down.
TGCAACTGGAAAGATGACAATGTTGTTGTTGTTGGAATTAATAACCCTGGCAGTACATTGGTTTAGTGTAGCTTGTATAGTCATTAGTGTTGGGAAATTCCGCCTCATGATGTGACCCAACATTTCACAACCTTTGTCATTGATTAAAGCTTCATGCATCAAGCCCTGTGTTGCCATACTGTACACACTAACTCTAAGCATAATTCATAAACTTTCCTCATCACTGTATTGACCTTAAGGAGCTTATCAGACGGTGTTTACTCAGGAGGAAAACTAACCCTTCAGTCACTGAGACACACAGAGAGGGCAGAGATGAATAAAATATGTGGGTATGGTACCAAAGTGCATTAACTGGCTGAGAAAACTACATTGCATGCCTGTCAATTTGGTGTACTTGGCTCCCTGTCTGGTTGTCAGACATTGCCTTCTTCTTATTACCGCTGTGATGGTTCTACCGATGTCCTCTGAGACGACTGATCGGCTGGCTTACTGCTGTACCTTACAAAACTGCTTTGAGTTGCTTGAGGGTGGGGAAACTAAACTTCTATATGGTGTTGCAACGATGCAGCTAACCAATCACAGAGAAATTCATTTTGGCTGCAAAACTCTGCTATAGATGAAGTCTGCCCCAAACACTGGCCTACAAGACAGCTTCACCACATGCTGAATATCAATTAACTGTCCCTGCATATCTATCTATCTATCTATCTATCTATCTATCTATCTATCTATCTATCTATCTATCTATCTATCTATCTATCTATCTATCTAATGACTGCAAAGCTACATACAAGACATTATTTAACCACAATATGCTGGTATTTGCTTGGCGGATGTTTCATTCACCTTGTTCACCGTAAGGCTTACGGGGCTTCTTCCTCAGACAGGTCATGACATAGCGCTCCAGCTCTTTCAGTGTCGACGGCTTGAGCGTTTCAAAGTCAATCTCAATCTCCTCGGGGTTGGTGTCCCTCAGGGAAGGCTCCCTGGACTGAATGATGTGGACCACACGACCCAGCTTCTCGCCCGGCAGCTTGTTGATGTCGAGGCTCAGCTGGCGCTTCTCATCGTATGACATGGGCACGATCTCCTCCTCCTCCTCAGAGTCGTAGTGTGGCAGCATGGAAGTGGGCGGTGGGGGGTAGAACGGCTTCTTTGTGGCCCTGCAGAATCAAGAGGAAGCCATACAGTCATGAAAAAAGCCCATTATTATCCCCTGCTTCAGATTCTAAATAAGTAATAACCTATATCAGATTATGTTTATGTTACTGTATATTGTGAAGCTTTAAAAACACCACATTGGTGTGAAGATGAGATACAGTTTGATGGTAATTTGATGCTGTGGGCCATTATTTTACTACTAACTTGCGGTTCTTGTTACTCTTCTTCCCCTGGCTCTTCTTGGGCTGCGAGCCTGCTCTGGCAGACTTGGTTTTCAGGATCTTGCCGGGCATTTTCCATTCCTCAGAGCCAGCTCTGCTTCTGACGACTCGACTTCGCTTTTCCAGCTTCTTCTTTTTCTTCTTCTCTTTTTTCTCCTTCTTCTCCTTCTTCTTCTTGGGCTTGACGATGGGGCCTTGGGAGAGGGCAGCCAGCTGCTCGTGCACGGCTCGGAGCTGTTGAGACAATTTTAATTTAAAAAACACTGATCATTCTGAAAACCGTTGTTGTTTGCACATGAAATTTGCGCGATGAAGAGACCTGGATAAAGAAATAGCACTGGGAGGACTTACTTGCGTGCACACCTGGTCCTGTAACTCAGCCAAGCGATGTGCTCGCTCTTCCTCGCTGTCCGAGTTCGGGCTGCTCTCGCTCTCTTCGCTCTCACTGCTGGGCTCACTCTCAGAGGTGGAGGAAGATGAGGACGAGGAGGAGGAAGAAGAGGAGGAGGAGGATGTCTGATGGCCACTCATTGACATGGCTGTGCGATCCATATGTGGTTCGTCTGGCATCTTGGCAAAACGGAATTCAAACACATCCTGGGGCACAAAAAAAAGCCCAAGAACAAAAGAACAAAAACAAAGAGTAAGAAACAAGGAAGGGAGTAAAACTTAACTGTCACAGAAGAGAGTTCCCCTCACAGTCTGCTGCCCTTTCATTTCAGTCTGATCATCTGAAAAGTAGAACTGGACAGGAGGGCTCACCTGCAGCTTCCGTGCCATGCCCACAACATCATGGTCAGGTGGGTTGTACTTGTAGCAGTTGGAGAACATGAGTCGGACATCGCTAGCAAACTGTTGAGCGTCCCTGTATTCACGACAGTCCATCTTCCTCTGATGGAGAGATCGCAAATGACCATTTTAGAGCTTAAACAAGACTTTTAAATCCATGTTTTTATATTGCTTAATAAATGACAATTTGCATTTTACAATACATTGCAGATTTTCAGCCCCAATGCTTGCTTCTGTGTTCGACATCACAGTGTGTTACTGTACATTTAAAAAGGACATTCTAACATTAAGAGATCTGAAACAACACAAACCGTGATCAGTAACACAGTAGGAGCTATATTGATTGTCTGTTACTCTTTCCACCAGTACAAGCATACGAGAAGTCACCTTGATGGTGCTGAGGTCCATGGGACACTTAATGATGTCATGATAGTCGTGAAGTCCCAGTGCAGCTGCGTCCACGGGGGTGTAGAAAGGCCAGGCGTACGCAGCATGTTTCTTTGACAATATGTCCTTCAGCAGCCCACTACAGTACCTCAGCTGAGGGCTTAGTTTGCCCTTCCTCAAGGGCTGAGCCTGGACAGAATCAGGCAAGTCCTTCTTGGGGGGTTTAATGGGGCGTCCGCTGCCCACTCTGCGTCCACTGCCTGCCATCATTGGCTGGAGCAGGACGGGACCTCCAGGGCTCCTGACCAGGCCCATTGCAGGTTGGGTCTCCAAGCTCATGCCCCCCATGGAGGAGATGGTGTGCATGGAGGTGTCGTGGACCTGGCCCCCGTGGCCTCCCTTCCCCAAGCCCACCATGTGCGTTGCTCCGGACATGCCCACAGTCAGGCCCATGGTGGAGGGGGTGGTGGTGTCTGCCTTACGTTTCACACCTTTTTTCTACAAAGAAATATTGTAATCTCAATATTGTGGCTTTAATCCAATCATTATAATGCTTGCAATTTAACACGTTTTCCCTCCAACGAAAAATGCTGAATATACGAAATATTTTGCAATGTTTCTTGAATGAGGTACTTAAAATATGCCTAATTAAAAACCCTGGTCTTGTTTGTCATATATATATTTTTATATGCACAGCAATAGACAACCAGTTCAGACATTTTTACACAAATTATGCTAATTATTATACATACTGGTGCAGTGCCCGTTGAAAACGTTGTCTTGTGTCGTTTGATCGTTAACGTAGTGCTACTTTGCACATGTTTGTGGGTCTGAGGTGTATGTCACATTTTAGCTCTCTTTATCTGTGTCTGGTCCTGCTCACTCAGTGTGAGAGGGGGAGGGGCCAGCGGCTAGAGCAGCAAAAGCCAACATGTGCTTCTTTTACGGATTCTATCTTTTGCGTTTCTTATCCAAACAATGTCAAACTTGGCACTGCACTTACTCGTGCCCATAACAAGAAAACTGTCAAGGTTGAAATCCATCGGACTAACAGTTCGAGAGATATGCGCTTAACACCAACACACACACACAGACAGACGCTCCTGCAATTTATAGATCAATTGTGTTTTTGTATACCTTGGTTGTGGGCTGTGTAGGGGGCAGGCCCATGATGTTGGCTGGGGGAAGGCTTTTGGTCAGTACAGCCTGGGGAGAGTTGGCCAGCATGGAATCCCCAGTGTCAGAGGAAGAAGGGGAGTAGGCTGACTGGGACACCGCTGGCACCTGCTGAGCCCTCGCTGGTGAGAGATACATTTTCAACTTTAGGGATAGGATTCAGCTACAGAATAACACGTGACCAAAAGTAATGTCTGCTACTTTTACATTATACTTTTCTGCTAATTTGTGTAGTCAAAAGTTTCTTGTGATAATAGCTGTAAACTTAAACAACAACAACAACTATAAAAACAACTTTCAAATTCTGTAAGACTTTGTCACTAACTCACAGTTAGATGTGCGACCTCTTCCCTTGCTGTTCTTGCTTCGAGGAGCTGGAGGAGGCAGCTCAATTTCGTCCTGGGGCACCTGGGCCACCTTTTGGAGAAAGATCTTCTCTAAGGACTGAGCCATCAGCACAATGTCGTCTGTCGGCTAGCCAAGAAAACAATTCACAAACACATTAGCAACACTGCAAGGAAGCCATAACAGTAAACAAATACTGTTCTTGGGACGGAATTTAATTTCAATTCACTTCTTTTCATGTTTTGATGATTAGCTGATTAATTCATGTGCGGACAGCTGAAAACATCAATACATTAAATACCAAACGTTTGCTTCACAAATGCTTGAAGCTCGTTCGAAGGGTTAGTTATTGCTTCTGATATTTTACAAATGAAATGAATAACAAAAGTAAAAACAGTGATATATGGATAAAATGATTTTTGGCGTTACTCCTAGATGCTAAGACAGAACCAAAGTTTTGGGGATTTCGGGAACTACCACATAAGACACCCTTAGCAAGACACCTGGATTTAGACGCACTGTCAAAGCCCTATAATGGGGGGACAATCACTGTAATCTGTTGCATGATCACTTTAAGTATCCGACATTGTGTTTACATTTTCAGAGCAGTTGTCTGGTTTGTAAAAAATAATTTGGTAATGGATTTCCACTAAATTTTCAGAGGCAAAACCATGTTCCTCAACAGCTGGATGCTGTAATCATTTGTTTCCTTGTCAACTTTACATTTTCATTTTCCCTCTTGCCTCAAGAGTTATGCTGTATATGCAGGTCAGCACGTGTTCTTACATAGGATAGCAGCCCAGATAGAATCCCAGACAAGTTTCTGTTTGCAAAGTGTTAGATGACCCTTTTCTCATGGGAAATAAAGAAAAGGTGTAAAAATGCCCTCTCTCAAATCCTCAAGAAAATCCCTGGGCCTGCACCTGGGCCCGGATCATCAATAAAAAAAAACTAAAGGTTTTGGTAGGGCAGTTAAAACAACAAACTATAACTTTAAAAGTTGGTACCAATCTCCATTTGGACATGTGCCCCAATTGCTTTGAGCTTTACTGTATATAACCCTGTGTTATCCCTGCAGTGAGTAAGGTCTATCCGATAATATACATGTAAGCATTAGAATAACGTCATCTTATTAAGGAAAGATTAAGAGAGAAATTAAAAACGGACAAAAACACGATGTATAAAGATCTATTTTTTACCTTTTAACCTACCTTGTTGTAGATGTAGCAGTTGGTGAACATTGTGTTGAAGTCCTGAATGCACTCACTTGCACTGCGGTAGAAGTTGTTCTCCAGACGCTTTTTGATGGTCCCCATGTCCATGGGTTGTTTGATAATTTTATGGTAATCCTGAAAAGGGCAGAATGTTACACAGAGATCTGAAACACATGGAGTTTTTATTTAAAAAATAAAATAAAAAATGAAACCATGAGTTGTGGAGTATGTTGAATATTGCAAATTAACTAAATCTAACAGAAGAAGCATCCTGTAGGGGATTTTTACTTTAACATCTGAGCTGAGGCACCACAATGAATTGCTGAAACATAAATAAAACCCAACAAAATTAAAAGGGAAAGTAGGAAGTGAAAGTCTCTCTGTTGACGCTGCTGCATTTAACTCACCGGTAGGTTAAGCCTGTAGGCATCCACAGGCTCATGGAATGGCCAGGCAAAGTGATGCCTCCACAGTGACTTCATCAGGGTCCTCTGGAGATACTGCAGCTGGTTGGTCATGCGGCCTGGCCGGCTGGGATCCTTCACTGGGGGCTGCGGTGGGACGGGAGGACCCTGGGGCATCGTGTGCGGCAGAGACGGGCTCTCAAAGTCCTCATACAGCAACGAGGGCTTGCGAATGCGTTTGCCCGAACTACTGTGTTGGTCCATCCCGCCACTGGACAACCCGACCAGAGAGCTGTAGGGGAGGACACAGAGGAAAAGATAAGATGGAATGATAAACAATAACAACTAGAAAATTCCGCAAGAAATTTTGACAGTGTGCCTACTACTTGGTGCACATCCCAATAACACTGGCTAACAGTAAATATGCTGTTTGACACGGCATACAGTAAGAGTCTCCATGATAGGAGGAGGAGTTTGTGTTTGGTTATTCAGAATTTGAGAAACTCTATTCAACTTTAAAATAGGGCTGGGCGATACGGAGAAAATCAAATATCACGATATTTTTGACCAAATACCTCAATATCAATACTGCAATGATATTGTAGTGTTGACTATTGGCGCTTGCACAAAATATTTACACAATGAGATTTTTGATAAATAATCATCAGTGTGGATATAATGACTAAGTGGGCAAAGTCAAAAAATAGAACAGTTACAACAGTCTACTAAGTTCAGAAAATGACATCACTCCACTGTAATGCAGCTTTTAACCAGGAAAAGACAACACTTATACCATATAACGATATTACAATAGCCAAAATCTAAGACGATATCTAGTCTAATATCACGATATTGATATAAAAGTGACATATTGCCCAGCTCTACTTTAAAATGTTCCACATCTTTCATACATTCAGAGTAGTATTCAACTTTCAAATCACATTAATACTTTTTAAAATACTCAACCTTCTTTGAGGCTTTGAAAAAAAGCCCTTCAGACATTTTTCCATTAGTGTGTCTTGGATACAATGTTCAGACTCAGAGGTGGGGATCCAACTGAGCGAGGAGCAGCAGATGCAAATTTATTTTCATTTTGCTATACCATCCAGTTTGAACTCTCATACATTTGTTTTACATCAAAATGTAAAGAATGTGTTGCCCTTTCTAACAATGTGCTTAGGGAGGCCAACAGACTTTCACATGAGGCACAGTGAAAGTCTGATTTGTGCAGTGAAGGAGTGGAGGAGGGAGGGGGACACTGTATGTTTGACAGGTCAAAATGTCCATTTAATGATTATACCTCTGAAGTTCGTTCTTTAATTAAAAAAAGATTGCGATTGAAGTGTGTGAGAGAGAGAAAATGCAATGGTTGGGTAAAGGCCATCGTCACCACAGGTATATAGTTAATAACAGCTGATCTGAGCTACCTTTACTCTGCTGTTTGACTTGTCCTGCAAAGAGAGGACAACACGGCCTACAGTAAAGAGTCTCCATGATAGGAGGTGTGTGTCACAACTTGTTGCTATGGTGATTTCCGCAGTGAGGGAGCAGAGGCGTAGAGTATCTTCAATGGGTCAAACGTGTACATTTAATGATAATTATACATAAGTTTGTTCTGTAATTCAAAATGGTGAGTCCAAATGACAAAAATATTATCACCAGAGAGATAAAAGTCTGGCGAACGCACTGATATGGTTTTTATGTTTGTGGTGTCAAATATATGTGACACAGAGCAGGTAACAAACAGGGAACCGTCTGCGTCCTTCCAGATATTTCTTTTCATTGTTTCTATCAGCAGTTGGTATGAACAGAGCCAAAAGTTTAAGTCCGGTAAATTCCATAGTTACATGTCTGCGACCGGCACAAATGTTCCTACATTTTGACCAACCATGTTGTATGAAGAGTGAAAACTGTAGGGGAGATAGCAATGTGTTTGAAACAAATGCCAGATAATCATACTGCAGCTCCCCTCTGGCTCCACACACACACACACTATCAGAATGCCCATTCAGCCCAATAAAGGCCGAAGTCTTGTTTTGAGCTATGTTAAGCGATTTCCCAAAGATTTCCCATTAAAGTCTATGGAAAATTGTGTACGTTTTTTTGCTGATTTCATGAAAAACACCCGGCAAATCTCTTACAAAAGTCATAGCGCACCATTCCCAATCATTACACACGTTTTGATGTATTTATGTGCATGATAAATAAGTATGACGAATAACAGTCATTGGGCCGATTTAAAAAAATAAATTTAAATAAATTTAAAAAATCAGGACACTGAATTAATGATAATTTATACTTTATTAATCCCACGTATGTTATAATACACTTTACACACTGGCCTGAATTACCTGAATTAGTACCTATACATGCAACAGAGAGCTGTATAGGAGAGAGGCTGCAGCTGTCAATGGAGAGGCACCCCGAGCAGTTGGGGGTTCGGTGAACTGGCACCTCTCCAGCTACCAGTCCACCACCATACTTTGGTCCGTATGGGGACTTGAACCAGCGACTCTCCGGTTCCCAAACACCAACTCTCTACAGACTGAGCTACTGCGGGAACAGAAATGCTACCTTACAATAAAAGTGGTGAGAATGAAAGTACAAACAACATATCACTTCTTTACACTATGATGAATGATTGATAAAAAGGAGAACTGTGACCAAATTTTTGTGAGGGAAAACAAAAGACACAGAGAGATCCGTTCGGTTAACCTCTCCCATGAACGCATGCACTCATGGAAAATCTGCTTATGTCCAAAAGTGCAGCCTATACATGCGTCATACATAAAACCCATGACCGGTGAAACTATGGTTTTGCCCTCCCAGTCAGTGAACCGTAATCTAGGATTCTGTCAATAGGCTGCTACTTTTAGCACAGTCATGGGAACCACCATCAACCACAAGGTTACTCACCAGCTAAAAAAAAAAAACAAGCATTCATTTACAATAAGGCTGGGTGATAAGACCCCAATATCTATATGATATGTATGATCACATTCTGCTTCAAATAAATACAAGAAACTGCTTGTTTTTTATAAAATATATTATGAATCATGGGAAAAACGATCAGACTTAACACTAATTCCATGCATGAAATGTCGCATGATATTTGACATGTTCATTGAGATAGTGTCATGTAATTTTTTGTTGTTGCAAACTGCAAGGATGCTGCACAATCACACATTGCACAGCAAAGGGGCAATGTGTCATAAATATTTATTGGAATAAAATGTTGCACATAAAAAAATAAATAAACAGAACTATGACACTAATAAATAATTAATAATAACTAATACATAGATACTTAAAAAAGGGGCCTAATAAGCATGCACACATTGGATTCAAATCTAAACTCTGCTCTAGGGCTGTCAAATATAATTTGAATGGTTAAAAAAAATCAATACTATTCGAATGCTGAAAGTCCTATTCAAATGTGATTTTTTTTATAAATATGTTGGCTAACATTAGCTTATTTCCCTCTTCTCACCTTGGCCTACCCGCATGTGAAAACAAAATGCTTTTATCATGTCACGTTTGATGAACAATAAGTTGGCGGGAGAAACGCAAGGCGTTGTGAGGTCTTTAGCTCACGGAGCTAACGTTAAAGTTATGTACCGAGTAAGTACAGTGGGAATGACAGGCTGCAGCTGGGAATCAGAAGAAGGGTGGGAAATAGTTTTAACAGGCAAAAATGCTTATGTTATTATCATTAGTTAGCTTGTTCGTGTTTCCTAACTGCGTCGCGAGTTATAGCGTATAGCGTAAACTTCATAAATTACCTTCTAATAGCTGTATTTTCAGTAAAGTGACAATCTGCAAGACACAGGTTGCTTATTAATCATTAAAATAGTAGTGACAGCACCGTTTGGCTTGGTTATCAATGCTGTTAGCATCATGCCTAACACTAATGTTACTTAGTTTACGACAAATCGTTTTGGCTGAGCTTTCAAACATGCTTTCTAACGTGATGTCATTGTGCTAACTGAGCACCGTTAGCCTTTACAACAGAGCCGCTTAATTACACTTGTTAGATTAGGTTTCATTACAGAGTTCTCTGTTGATTTGTGTTTGTCGCTGTGTGCTTGTGGTGGAAAATGAATGTAAACAAAGCTGCGTGCCAGAAATACAATGCACCATGACATAGGTCCCCTTTAAAGCCAGGCTAATGTTGGAAGTCCCTCTAGTGGACAGAACGTCTAACAACAGCCACATGCTTCTAGTGGCATTGGCATTGAATAAGCCTGAGTATTCCTGACCCCGTCGGGGTCCTGATCACCCTGTTGGGGTTGTATTCGCTATAACAACTGCCTCGCTCTACATTATCCCTTACATAACAGGCTGCCTTTGAGCATTAAATATTCAAATATTTAGAAAAATATAACAAATGAAGTTCTTATGGTATTATAGAGGAAGCTTGACAGCTCTTTTCTGTATGGAATGTTTGAGCTCTGGTTTCCGCCCATTTACAAAGGCATGAATGATACTCCTGCCAATGACCTTGACTGAGGCACTGTGGCCTCAAAACTGGAATATGTTCCCTGCAGTATAGCTACAGTTACTATTATGAATTGGTTAAAATGGAAGGAAGAAACAAACACCACATTTCCCAATCATCTCCAGTCTTGGCTGTGGTTCAACACAACTACATGGACTATGTTCTATATAGACCCGAGAGGTCTCTCAGTCCATGTAGTCAGATGAGGCCACCATGTCGTCATAAACCCCAACATCCCTTATTTACCTCCCTCTAAGCAGAGCATGTGAACCAGATTTAGAAGAAGTTAAAGCGCACCCCAGAGTTCAGGAGACACACTTGCCCCACTGACACACAAACTGTAGCAAAGCCTGTGAGCTTTAAAAGTCAGAAACCCAGCAACACGACAGACAGACCGATTTTGTTTTAATTATGGGCATTACTGGTTAAAATGTTTCTGGTGCACCTGTGTGCTCTGTTGTTACTTTTGAACAACAGAGCTACTAGTGTATGGAGCTAGAACAGTGACAGTAACCTGTGGTATTGAAAATAAAGATTGGCACTGTTAGGCCTGTCACGATAACAAATTCAGCTGGACGATAAATTGTCCCAGAAATTATTGCGATAAAACGATAATATTGTCGTTGCGAGACCATTTTCATCTAATATACTGATAATGGCATAATAATGCACACCTTTTCAAAGATCAATAAACTTTTATTTCTAAAGAATATTTAACACTGGAACTGGAAGACATTTTAAATATCCACAATATGTCTTTGATCTCTTTAGTATGTCGTCTTTCACGCAGTTGTTTGCCGTTTGTGACACGTATGTTCTCCCAGGTAATTCATAGCCTGCTGGCTGTCAAACGTTTGCAGCATTCCTCGAGTGTTTGTGGGATAGACTACAGACTCTGTACTACATTTAACAATTATTTGACACAAGTCCACAGCGGCGTGTATGTCCGAGCCTAGTACCCTATATTTATCCGAGCCTGTCCCCCTGCAGGTTGTCAGCTGTGTGGTTTGGAATGAAAGGGAGAAAACGGGACGCCGAGTAACACGGTTGATATCGCTCATATACTTTTATTTATTTTTGACGGTGCCTTAACTGCAAAGTGCTGCGGGAAACCCTGCTCCAACTCTCAACTAGCGTTTCTCTCTCTCTGCGCCAGGAGTCCCGACCCCACAAAGACCACGCGCCTGACAAAGAGGGTTCACTCCTCGTTACGCTAAGGAACCGAGAGTGGTCCTCCAGTCAAGGGGAGAGAGAGAGAGAGAGAGAGAGAGAGAGAGAGAGAGAGAGAGAGAGAGAGAGAGAGAGAGAGAGAGAGAGAGAGAGAGACAACAAGCATGAAAATGGTAATTATTGCGGTCATTTTTTTTATCGTGCGATTAATTGATTTATTGACTATTGTGACAGGCCTAGACACTGTAAAATGTTGAACTGAAATATAAAACAAACAGTTATAATCTCCCAATGCTACCATTTTAATTTTACATTTTTTGTATTATGATAGGTTTTTCAATGTCAATCTACATTTTTTCTTGAGGTCTGTCTTTTTTCAGTGAGTTTTTTACGCCGACAGGATTTTTACAATGTCACTGGTTTTCAGTTTCAACTTTCTGTCACCGTTTTGGCGTAGAGAGGAGGGGCTTGAGGGGAGAGACAAAGAGGGCGCGTTTACGGGTAATTTACATAATGGCGAGAGACCGCACATCCACAGGCATCCTCACAGATGAGTTATAACCGCATAGCTGCAATGCCTTCCACAAGTTCACCTGGAACCTCCAAATCTCAATTAAGTCCGTTTATCTCTGCCGGTTTTTCACATAGAAGAGGGCTGGTTTAGTGTTAACTTAATGTAAACTGTGCTGCTTTGGCAGAGGTTAGCTGAACAAGCGCCTCCAGCGGGACCTTGACACTTTCCCAGACTTCTCCAGGACCCTGTGCAGCTTAAACATTTTCAATTAAACCTTTTTTTAAATTTTGTTTTGGATATTTATTATTTAAATAAAATGCACACCTAAAGTGTACAATTAATTTTCTCAAAAAAAAATAAAAAATAAATTCAAGATTACAATACAAGATTTTTCTTGGAGGGGGACTATGAGAGAAGAGTCTGCCAGTGGAGTCATTTTACCACCCATCCAGGTCCCTCTGGGGCCGCAGAACTGAGGGCAGCCATTAGGCCGGTTACACACTGGAAGCGTTGCGTGAGCGTGTCAGCTGCGTGTAAGCTGCGTGTCAGCTGCGTGGCGTGTCCGTTTATATTTCGGCTCCCATGTTAACAAGTTAGAGCTTACACACTGCCGGCGTGAGACGCGTGCCTGCTAGAAATAGAACCGACGCCTATTTTTCACGCGAGACGCGAGCGTGTTGGAAGCGTTTCCAGGCAAAATAGAATAGGAAAATATGTTTATGTGTCATTTAGACACAAATACATATTAATAAATGACATATTGATGTTTGAAAGTCTAGGTTTTGACATCAATGTAGATATAAATGTAATACAAAATTTCAGAGAAAAGATTTTCAAATATTGCACCTGTCATACAGAACGAAATATTCTGTAACATATTTTGCAGTCAATACTGCCGACGTTGTCTTGCTTTAATCAAATCAGTAGGCTATATATAAAGGGTAGGATAGGCTACGATAACAATGTAGTGTGTGTTCTGAGTGACGGTCCAACATCAGATAGGCTATATAGGCTCTTTACAGCTACACAAAGTTGTTCAGACAGCCCACTTACCCATTTATCAGTTTGAATCTGTCAGCGCTATGTCCCGAGATCAGCCCTCCCTGTACCTAGCAGCAGGAGCAGCGCCGCGTCAGACACGCTTCTGGTATGAAGGACACAGAAAAATCCACGCAGCTGAGACGCAACAGAAACGCCACGCTCGCGAGACGCGTGCAGTGTGTAACCGGCCTTAACCCTAAGGGTGGGAATCTCTTGGCACCTCACGATTTGATTACGATTCAGAGGCCAACGATTCAACCATTTTTGAAATGGCATGCATTTACAGTACATGGAGTCCAGCAAAACAGTTAAAGCTGTACCGTTTCAATGAATTACAAATGCATATATTCAAGTAAGAATTTGACTCTATATTACATAATAAATTATAGTAAATCCAATGATAACGCATATGAGGGTTAATGTCTACTGGCCTATGCAAAAGGGTACAAGTCCCATTTAATGACTTAAAACAGTGCAAGTGTATAACACTGTAAAAGTGTAAATAGTCAAAATCCACAGGCTGACATTGCAGAACTTCCTGAAGCCTTCTCAGCAGTCTCTCCATAAATTGGTTCCCAGTCGAAGGTGCCTGTAATTATACACAACTTAGTGAAATCGGATAAGAAATCTAAAAGTTACGCCTTTAATCCAGAAATACCACATAAATACTTGTTTTTGTTTACAGGCAAGTTTATACATTGATGTCCAAGTAAACCATTAACCGATAATATTTTTGACCGATTAACACTATCAGTTAAACAGTTAAAAAAAAAAAAAAACATTGTACTAGACTGGTTTACATGATCACGTTAACCGTTATGTTCAGCTAAGGCAGTTTGTCAGTAACTGTGTTTTCCCAGTTTTAGGAGATGTCCGTGAACGCATTATGCCTGTTAGTAGGCTCGTTCAAGATGAAGTGCGCCTCGCCTGTAAAGTAGACGAGAGCAGGCGGCAGCAGCAGGGGGCGGTGACAAAAGTCCGCTCTCAAATCGGACAGTTTTCCAGCTGATTCCAGCAGCTGACAGCAGCCTTCAGGCTCAACAGGAAGTGACACAAACACTGTGGTCCGAATTCCGATTTAATAAAATGTTATCAGACCCATATATCAGCTCCTACACAGTCTCCAGTTGATTTTATTATGACAGAGTAGCTGTCAGAATGCTCTACATGCGATCTGTTGCTGATTTTAATTAACAACAGACTGTAGATGATCCGTAACCTGAACAGATTTAGTCTCTCTGACTTCTAAACGTAACTATCAGCCACACAACATGTGTTCTGTACAGAATAAGCCTTTAAATCAGACAAATAGCAGTTAAAATCCCTCCGATTCAAAATCAATGAAAAGTTTATATAAAACGTCGTCATGTTGAGTCGATTCTGAACCAATCAGCTGTTCGATCAGCTGAGAGACCGGCGTTCTTCCCAGCATGCCCTGGGTCCGCGTCGTCGCCTGGCTCTTGCAGTTGGTGAAAAGCAACTGCGCCTACCTGCGTCTTCAGAACTTCGCGGCCTTTGGTCTCGTGGAGATTATCGTTTCTCCGCGGTGTACATGACGTCAGAGCAAGTCGGGATCAAGTCGGACACAAATCTAACCGGCATGCAACGGGCGGCGATCGCCGGTGATCGATTCTGCGCAGATCTGCGCAGATCTGGCTCATCTTGAACGAGCCTAGTGAGTGTGTGAATTGCCTAGTCAGTCAGCAGCTATACTTGTGATTGGATGAGAATTATGGGGGAGGGGCATTAAGGTTGCGTGCCAGTGTTAGCCAGGTAGAGAGAGCGGAGCTCGTTCTCTTAATACATCCATGATGGAACAAATGAGAGATGCAAGCGAGTCAAGCCTTGTTCACCAGCAATAACACTGGCCTTAGGACTCCTAAAGGACAGGAATTACTGTTACTATAAATACTAATATAGAAGATAGATTGACATCCACAGCAGGAAACTTGGCTACAATTAGCCAATTAGCCAAGTTAGCTGACGTGTGCTAACCTCTGCCAAAACAGCACAGTTTAGGCCTACATTAAAAGTTAACACTAAACCAGCCCGCTTCTATGTGAAAAAAACAGGGAGAGATAAACAGACTTACTTGAGATTTGGAGGTTCCAGGTGAACTTGTGGAAGGCATTGCATAACACATCTGTGAGGATGCCTGTGGAGGTGTGGTCTCTCGCCAGTATGCAAATTATATGCAAATTACCCGTAAACCGCACCCTCTTTGTCTCTCCCCTCAAGCCCCTCCTCTCTACGCCAAAACAATGACAGAAAGCTGAAACTGAAAACCAGTGATATTGTAAAAATCCTGACAGCGTAAAAAAATAAATAATAATAATGTCACTGAAAAAAAACAGACCTCAAGAAAAAAAATTTAGATTGACATTGAAAAACCTATCATAATGCAAAGAAATGTCAAAGTGAAATAAAATAATAGCATTGTGAGTACAACTTTGATGTTTGGGTTTTATATTTCAGTTCAGCATTTTTCAGTGCCAGCATTTGTTGTTTCAATGCCAATTCTTATTTTCAATACCACAGGTTACGGTCACTGTTCTAGCTCCATAATACTAATGTGGCTTAAAGATAAACATTACCAAAAAGTATTTACATGATCATTAAAAAAAAAAAAAAAAAAAAAGCTCTGGCAAAAATTTAACAATAAAACACACACAATCAATTATTTGCGTTGTAAACATTTGAAATAATTAAAAAAATAAAACTTTCGAAAAAAATAAACCGAATGTTCAGAGATATTAATATTTAGATTAAAACACCTGTATAGCTCCTTGTGACTAATGTTTTTTGTTGTTTCAACCTGTATTGAATAAGCTTGTGCTTCTGCCAAAATGCATTCGTTTTATAGAGCCAACAATCTTCATCATTTAACGAAAGAAAAAGTCGTGGCTTTACAATCCAGCAGCTGGTTATCGCGTGGTTCGGACGCCCCGCCCTCACTGTTTGTAAACACTGCCTCACAATGACAGAAACGAATGACGGACAGCGATTTTATGTAAAAAATTAAAAATAAAGCAAAAGCGCTACATCCTTATATAACGGTGATACTTTAGAAAAAAGGTCAAACTGTTAACATGTCAGTTTATCCCAGACATTTCGCCACAGCATGACGTTTGATCATCCGGCGCAACAGCTAGTGTCACCGGACTGCAACAATGCCTGACAAATCGGTTAATTGACGGCTGCTACATTTTCTTCCATTAGCACATGATGTGTCTTATAAGCATACATGACACGGTATTTATTAACGTTACCGGTTATTTTATGAGATAGGCACATGAGTTGCGAGATTAGCTAGCGTTAACAGGGAGCCTGAGCGATGAATGACCTGACTCACAGAGAGCCGGCCGGTGGGGCTGCAGCTGTCATTTGCCTTCCCTTGTGCCAGAGAAACTAACGTTAAAAGCTAAAAAAAAAAAAAAAGAAAGGGCTTCACGTACCGAGTCTACAAATGTAACTGCATTTCAGTCAACGTTAAGCAAGCTTTAAGTTAAAAGCTAACGTTAGCTAAATCAATCTGTGTCCAAATAACCGTTCGCTGACGAGCTAGCTAGTATGGTTATCGAGAGGATAACGGTAACTAACCAAGCTAGCTAACCATTATATGATGACATTTAACTTTTGTCCATCTGCACGGGCACTGCAAGGCCGATCAAATCTTGACGGTTCATGTAGGCATCGATCTAAATTGCTGCGGGCTTTACCTGTCGTGATGCGGGTTGACGGCCGCTTCCATCGGGCTGAAGGCGGAGTGTTATTACAATCCAATTTTTCCACCACTGTTGACGCTGCACTTCCACTGAGAGACTACCAAACAACTCCGCAACGAAATGGCGCCCAATCGCTTCCGTTTGACCCTATATAAACCTACCACGTGGCAGTGCTGCATATTTCCTGTCACGTTTGGGGTGATTCTGCGCTCTTATTGGCTGTAACCAGACGTATGTCATACCGAGCACACGCCCAGTACCTCCCTCCTCTCCGGTACATCTTGTGCTCTGTCATGTTTAAACACAATTGAAGCCGCAGTGCGTTGAATTTTCTTCAGTTTTTTAGATTTAGCCTTCAAAGTATTTACAATTACGGCTTAACGTTTACAGACGAACGTCCTTCTGTTTTCATGGAATGGTGTTATGTGTTTGTGATCTGCACTGCAGTAGCCTATCTGGGTTGCTGATACAGGTCCTGCCTTAATATAAAACCCCTTCGGATTTTACATTGGTGGTGACTGTATTTTATGGACATTATAAAAAAAGTGGCAATTATTATTATTGTGGGCAATCACTCAGTTTGCTTCATATGCTTTTATATGACGTGCCGACACATTATCTGTTTTCAACCCAGAAATACTGAGATTGACCGAAATTCCTTTAATACTGAGATTCTGTTTTCACGTATAGCAACACTTTCTACCATGAACCCCCACAGCCTTTTTAGCCATGCATTAAACAAACATCTTGAGCTGGAATCATTTTTATTAGCCTATGAAAGTAATGCTTGGATTCTATCAAGAAATACCATTTGACAAAGAATATAACTTCGCCTGGTGCGGGACATAATACAGTGCCTTGCGAAAGTATTCGGCCCCCTTGAACTTTTCGACCTTTTGCCACATTTCAGGCCTCAAACATAAAGATATAAAACTGTAATTTTTTGTGAAGAATCAACAACAAGTGGGACACAATAATGAAGTGGAACGAAATTTATTGGATATTTCAAACCTTTTAAACAAATAAAAAACTGAAATATTGGGCGTGCAAAATTATTCAGCCCCCTTAAGTTAATACTTTGTAGCGCCACCTTTTGCTGCGATTACAGCTGTAAGTCGCTTGGGGTATGTCTCTATCAGTTTTGCACATCGACAGACTGACATTTTTGCCCATTCCTCCTTGCAAAACAGCTCGAGCTCAGTGAGGTTGGATGGAGAGCGTTTGTGAACAGCAGTTTTCAGTTCTTTCCACAGATTCTCGGTTGGATTCAGGTCTGGACTTTGACTTGGCCATTCTAACACCTGGATATGTTTATTTGTGAACCATTCCATTGTAGATTTTGCTTTATGTTTTGGATCATTGTCTTGTTGGAAGACAAATCTCCGTCCCAGTCTCAGGTCTTTTGCAGACTCCATCAGGTTTTCTTCCAGAATGGTCCTGTATTTGGCTCCATCCATCTTCCCATCAATTTGAACCATCTTCCCTGTCCCTGCTGAAGAAAATCAGGCCCAAACCATGATGCTGCCACCACCATGTTTGACTGTGGGGATGGTGTGTTCAGGGTGATGAGCTGTGTTGCTTTTACGCCAAACATAACGTTTTGCATTGTTGCCAAAAAGTTCGATTTTGGTTTCATCTGACCACAGCACCTTCTTCCACATGTTTGGTGTGTCTCCCAGGTGGCTTTTGGCAAACTTTAAACGACACTTTTATGGATATCTTTAAGAAATGGCTTTCTTCTTGCCACTCTTCCATAAAGGCCAGATTTGTGCAGTATACGACTGATTGTTGTCCTATGGACAGAGTCTCCCAGCTCAGCTGTAGATCTCTGCTGTTCATCCAGAGTGATCATGGGCCTCTTGGCTGCATCTCTGATCAGTCTTCTCATTGTATGAGCTGAAAGTTTAGAGGGACGGCCGGGTCTTCGTAGATTTGTAGTGGTCTGATACTCCTTCCATTTCAATATTATCGCTTGCACAGTGCTCCTTGGGATGTTTAAAGCTTGGGAAATCTTTTTGTATCCAAATCCGGCTTTAAACTTCTCCAACAGAGTATCTCGGACCTGCCTGGTGTGTTCCTTGTTCTTCATGATGCTCTCTGCGCTTTACACGGACCTCTGAGACTATCACAGAGCAGGTGCATTTATACGGAGACTTGATTACACACAGCTGGATTCTATTTATCATCATTAGTCATTTAGGTCAACATTGGATCATTCAGAGATCCTCACTGAACTTCTGGAGAGAGTTTGCTGCACTGCAAGTAAAGGGGCTGAATAATTTTGCACGCCCACTTTTTCAGTTTTTTATTTGTTAAAAAAGTTTGAAATAGCCAATGAATTTCGTTCCACTTCATAATTGGGACCCACTTGTTGTTGATTCTTCACAAAAAATTACAGTTTTATATCTTTATGTTTGAGGCCTGAAATGTGGCAAAAGGTCGAAACGTTCAAGGGGGCCGAATACTTTCGCAAGGCACTGTATTTTAAGGAGTAGCCTACTCCGGTGACTTATTACTACACGTTATAAAGCTGGGGGACTCACAATTTTCAAATAATGATAAAAAATTGAAGCAGCAGAGGCTGAGATATCCTCTAATCCCTTTGGGTCAAGCAAAAAATGCTGGCGCCTACAATTCCCATAAAGCAACTCAATGGCATCTTGAATTAGACCTGGTAAATGCTTACAGCCATCAAACCCCACACTTTACAGTTTTTCTTAATTGCTTTGACTTGCTTAAAGGTTCCATGACATGGTGCTCTTTTGATGCTTTTATATAGACCTTAGTGGTCCCCTAATACTGTATCTGAAGTCTTTTTCCCGAAATTCAGCCTTGGTGCAGAATTACAGCCACTAGAGCCGGTCCCACAATGAGCTTTCCTTAGTATGTGCCATTTCTGTGTCCGTAGCTATTGAGGAGGAGAGAGGGGGGGGCAAGGTGGAGGGTGGGGGTGTGGCCTTGACCAACTGCCACTTTGCTTGTTTGAAAGTCATGATGTCTCTCTCTCTCATGGGTGGGCCAAATTCTCTGGGCGGGCAAAGCAGAGAAAGGGGAGGTAACCTTGCTCCTTATGACCTCATAAGGAGAAGATTCCAGATCGGCCCATCTGAGCTTTCATTTTCTCAAAGGCAGAGCAGGATACCCAGGGCTCGGTTTACACCTATCACCATTTCTAGCCATTGGGGGACCATAGGCAGGCTGGGGTAACGCATATTAATGTTAAAAAATGTTCATGCCGTGGGACCTTTAAGGAAATTGGGATCCACTCGGTTTTCATCATCACTGTCTCAGCAGAGCAGAAGACACCTCTTGCAAATGTGTTAACCCTTTCTCATTGGATTGACACATTTTCCCCACCCTTTTGCAGAACAGTTAACACGGATGTCATTCAAGGAGTCCAAACTCCGTTGTTTTAGCTATGGTAACTAAACAGAAACCATCTGTTCCTAACTATTAGAAACTACATCAGTATGAAATCACTGAAGCACCTGTTTGACACTCCTTCACACAAATCTTCAATTAGCAATCAGTGTGCAGGGTTAGGCCATGTGGCCCCATCACCAAGACACAAGAGTCTGAGTATCAATAGTGGCTATTTCTTATACTCTACAGTAATAGATGTTTATACTTTACTGTAATAGATTTTATTTTGGTTTACATGTATTTTGTGTAATATTTACAGTATTTCAGTTTTCAGCCACAGTTTGAAAATCAATGGAATCAATAAAATTTGCATCAAAGCATTTCTGATTCTGGATCCAATTCTTTGCAAGAAGGCAAATTTGACAAAAAATGGCACTGGCATGAAAGCTACGTACAGTAATAGGCTACAATGACAAGCAATGGTGCACTGATTCGCACTGAGTGCTGTATTTAGTATTTTGTTGTCCACTGTGTAATGGTTGATTGGAAGAGCTCATACACTTGTTTGCAAGTTGTGTTGTTTGAAGGCAAAATTAGCTTTTGTTGCATATTTTAAATGTTTTGGCACGGTTAGAGCCTTTTGCAAACAAAATGTGTCACTTTGACCATGAGTGCCACTGTTTCGGCCTGTGTGTTAACTGTTTTAAAAATGTGGAGTGTGAGTTGACTGCTGCATCAAAGCAATCAAGAAAAACTGTAAGTAACTCAGGTTTTCTATTACAAATTTTCAAACCCAAACCGAGATTACCCTGTCGCAAACTTTGGAAAACTCCCTTTTAATACAATCACCTGCAACAATTTACAGCACATGCAAAAAAAAAAAAAAACATTTACACAGAGTAGCCCTGATTGAAAACATTGCTATTTTAATGCCAAAACTTAAAAAAAAAATAGTAGACAAGACAAGATTAATTCAAACGATTTATTGCCGCACAACTCTGGGGAGGGAAACAGAGTACGAACAGGTTGAAAAAAATTACCTAAGTAAAGAATCCTCAATACAGGGAAAATATAGTACAAATAAAACAAAGACAAATGTAAAAAAATATATACAACCTAATCATTTAGAAACATTCCACTTAAATATTACAGTACGAAACACCTATAATCTATCTGATCTCTTTCTACATCTATATTTGCAAAGCATGAAGCAATAGCATGTGATCCTTATAAACTCTCTTCATAGTGATTCCCATTCACACAATATGGTTGGGCGATATGAGTACAATTGGATTATTCAAATGTTTTAACTGAGATTTTGCCATATCATTTATACAATGGAAGCTTTCCCTTCAATACTGGCTCCCTGGTTCTATTAGACCATTGTGGGCAATGTTGCAAACATTGGGACTTGATTTTTGATGATTGTTGCATCAATGTGAGAAAATACCTTTAGATGTCATTGTCAAATATGGTCATTTTCCAGAAAAATACCTATGTCATGATATACCTTAATATAACAATGCAAATTTCAATGTACTGGAACAAGAGTAGGACATTTCAAGTACAACTTCACTTACGGTATGTCAAAGGTGCATGAAAATGGGAAATATTCTTAACAGGCAAAAACTCTAGCAAGACTTGTAGTATGAAGTGTGGTCTAATAATGAAGTTGTTATTTATAGTACAAGTATAACTGGAGTTGTGACCCTTTAAGTCTGGACTTTTAACAAGCAACCTTCCAGTAACTGGACTGCTTCTCTGACTTGAGGGCAACCTCCGCCCGCACATTTCAGTGTGTATCATTCCCCTCCTCTTCTTGACGGTGAAAGCCCATGTTCTGCTTTCTCACCAGTTCAGCATAAAGACCGCCTTTCTTCAACAGCTCCGCATGACTGCCCTCCTCCTCTACCATCCCACCGTTGAGGACAATGATATGATCGGCCTTCTCTACAACACTCATCTTGTTGGATATCAACAGCATAGTGAAGTTGTTGGTTTGGTTTAACAAAGCTTTGTGGACCTGTTGGGTACAAATATGACTTGGTGTTACATGTGAAAAACAGGAGTAAATAATGAGCAAAATTTGAGAAACTCGAGAGGAATTTCCGACCTGATATTCATTCTCTGTGTCCAAGTCACTGGTGGCGTTGTCCAGTATCAGGATTTTAGGACGTCTGATTAAAGCTCTGGCAATGGCAATACGCTGCTTCTGGCCTCCGGACACCTGGCCTCCCTTCTCCCCAGCATCTGTCCAACAGAAGAACATACTGTTGGGTTTATGTACATCTTTAGGGAAACAGCGAGTTGTTTTACATAAGAAAAAAAGACCACAAAGTGTAGTTTGTTACAAGAGTACTTCATTAAAAGCATGGGTCCTTTTACTATTGTCTGTAGGGTTCACAAAGTTAAATTTAAAGTTCCTATGACATGCTGCTTTTTGGATGCTTTTATATAGGCCTTAGTGGTCCCCTAATACTGTATCTGAAGTCTCTTTTCTATAGACCTTAGTGGTCCCCTAATACTGTATCTGAAGTCTCTTTTCTATAGACCTTAGTGGTCCCCTAATACTGTATCTGAAGTCTCTTTTATATAGACCTTAGTGGTCCCCTAATACTGTATCTGAAGTCTCTTTCCCGAAATTCAGCCATGGTGCAGAATTACAGCCACTAGAGCCAGTCCCACAATGAGCTTTGCTTAGGATGTGCCATTTCTGTGTCTGTAACTTTAAATGCTATTGAGGAGGAGAGAAGCGGGGCAAGGTGGAGGGTGGGGGTGTGGCCTTGACCAGCTTGCGGCCACGGTTGTAGCTCTATTTCCTTCTGGGCGGGCCAAATTCTCTGGGCAGCTGTGGGCGGTGGGCAAAGCAGAGAAAGGGGAGGTAACCTTGCTCCTTATGACCTCATAAGGAGAAGATTCCAGATTGGCCCATCTGAGCTTTCATTTTCTCAAAGGCAGAGCAGGATACCCAGGGATCGGTTTACACCTATCACCATTTCTAGCCACTGGGGGACCATAGGCAGGCTGGGGGAACTCAAATTAATGTTAAAAAACCTCATAAAGTGAATTTGTCATGCCATGGGACCTTTAAAGGCAGGGTTGGTAAGATAGCTAGCTTAATAAATAAAGTAGCATCTCCTCGGGGCTACGTCTAACCCCTCCCCCTGCCCTCCTCTACACACAGACGTGCATTTGTACCACTGCGTCGCTGCTTCAGAACAGAGCGGAGAAAGGGACGCAATTTTACTTAATTGCGCATTCACAAGTAAGTAAACATATTATCAAACCAAATGTTTAAAACAAACATGACTACAGCAATGCGGTGACGACATGCAGTGAGCTCAGGCTCCTACACAGGAGGGGTAGAGTACACACAGTGGGGCAATGAGGCATTTCATTGGTTCTTTCCAAGCAGTCCGCGAGGCAGTGATTGGTGGGCGTTTTTACAGGATTACAGCAGCAACAGATGATGGATCTTTTTCACTCCTTTTTCAGAGGACGTAAAGACCATTTGAAAGAATATATAAAAAAGTGTACATTGGAAATAGTTACCAACCCTGCCTTTAGGAGTGTTTTAGACTTTTTTAATACCACATAGAATGCAATTTATTAATACCTGTTTCACAATCATACCAGCCAAAGTATGAAAGTATGATGGAAATTTGTTTTTGTTTTTTTACAGTTTTCCCACTACTAATAAGTGAACCATTACAGGGATCCATTATATCATTGTGCAAACATCAAAGAATTAAAATTAAAAAAAGAAAAATTCTCTCCAGAAAATAACAAGTACCCATGTGAAGGCCGGACTTAAAGTGATGGTTCGGAGTAATTTCACCCTAGGGTCCTTTGCACCATGATCTCGAGCCAAACACCCCCCCAGAAGCTTTTTTCACCTGGGTCGAACATTGGGAGCGTTAGCGTAGCGTAGCGTAGCGTAGCGTTATCAGCTGAATAGCTTAGCGCAGAGGCTAATGGATCCGAAGTGTCGCTTAACATTACCCCACTAATAATGCCCGAAATGATACCAAACGTCTACAGTAGTACAAATAGGTTATGCACTCATAAAACGATGGATTGTAAAATTTGTAAGTACACCAGAAGTTTATGTAAATAACACTTGCCTGCTGGCTTCTGCTCTCTGCTGCTGCTGCTGCTGTTACTACCGGGCAGTAAGAGTGCTTAGGGACATCTACAAATTACAACACCGAAAAGAGATGCAACAAAAATATTTATTAATTTAATGATTAAATAAGGTAATGTCTCCAAACTTACCTCAATTATTACTTGTCTCCTGCTAGTTATACTACAGCACTTACTTTAAAAAATAAGTTAAATTAAAAAATATTTTTGTTGCATCTCTTTTCGGTGTTGTAATTTGTAGATGTCCCTAAGCACTCGTCTTACAGCAGCAACAACAACAGCAGAGAGCAGAAGCCAGCAGGCAAGTGTTATTTACATAACCTTCTGGTGTACTTACAAACTTTACAATCCATCGTTTTATGAGTGCATAACCTATATATACTAGTGTAGACCTTTGGTATCATTTCGGGCATTATTAGTGGGGTAATGTTAAGAGACACTTCGGATCCATTAGCCTCTGCGCTAAGCTATTCAGCGGCTAACGCTACTCTACGCTAACTCTCCCAATGTTAGACACAGGTGAAAAAAGCTTCTGGGGGGGTGTTTGGCTCGAGGTCATGGTGCAAAGGACCCTAGGGTGAAATTACTCCGAACCATCACTTTAAGAATGCATTCTAATATATGCTGTGTTTGTGGGTCGAACCTGTGTCGTATCCACTTGACAGCTTCGTGATGAAGTCGTGGGCACTAGCTTGCTTGGCAGCCATTTCCATCTCCTCATCAGAAGCATTCCCGTAGCCATACTTGATGTTCTCCCGCACAGAGCGAGCAAACAGCAGACAATTTTGGCTCACCACAGCAATCTGTAAACAAACAGGATGCAGAGAAAACGTCAGTAGCTGTGTAACTGTCACAGGTGACTCTAAGAATGGTTCACAATGAGGGCAAGAGCAGGAAGGAGAAAAGGTGCAAGTAAGTGTCCTTTTTTAGTACAGCCTGGAAGATAGCTGCCTGCACTGAGGTGTGTCTGAGGCTCATGGTGACGTTGTCCTAATATTCCTTTGACAAATGAGTGTAATTAAAAAGACATTTGGAGGAATCTGAGAAGAAGCTTTCAATGAACTGTGATTCACCTTCCTTATAGCATCATCATTGTACAGCTCGGGGCTACTTTAATTTCATTTTCATTTTGTTTTATGGTCTCAGCTGCAGAATTCACTCATGTATTTGTCATCTTGATTTTTAGTCAATTTCTGTGGTACATTTGATAAACACTGTAGGTTTTCAGTTCCTCACCCACACAGGCTTTTGTTTATTATGTCTTTTTTCCATATGTATGTCCAAATAAAGAGTACAGTAATAAGGCTTCTTGATTCCCTGTATAAATAAGGGTTGGACAGAAGAGTTCTGCCAACCGCCATCAGCATCCCAAAAGGAAAGGTCCCATAAGGCAAAAAAAGCTCCTTGCAGTCTTTACTGTTGTTTTTAAATAGGTATATAGGAATGTAAAGTTAAAATATGCTGTTTTAATGGTGAAAAATAGATTTATCAGCGATATAATAATAGCATTAACATGGTCAACTGAGGAGCGCAGTACCTGCTTCCCATTTAATTGCTTTAGGACAACAGCCTATTGGCCAAAACTCACTCAATGCAGCTTTAAAATTCAGTGGTTTTCACCAAATGCACAACTTTGCCTGTGTGCTTGCGCTTCCTCTTGCACAATACAAACAAAATGGGAACCCATTCATAGAACACTGCTCCAGAAAGCTAATAGTGGTTAAAACTCATCAGTGTTTCTTATTATTATGCTCACTGCAAGTCAAATTAGATGACAATTTCAGCTAAATGCTTAAAATATTCAAATACACCACCTTGTCATGTAGGTACTGGTCTTCGTAGCTTTGCAGATCTTTCCCATCCAGTAGAATTTCCCCTGCTTGGGGCTGGTAAAATCGCTCCAGCAGCTTCACACAGGTGGACTTCCCTGATGTGTTAAGCCCCACAAGGGCAGTGACTTGGCCTGGCTTCATCTCCAGAGACACGTCCTGGTATAAGAGAGAAATAGGGTGAATTGGTAAAGAGTTGTATGCGATAAAATCATTTTAATTGTAAATATGATAAATGCAAAGGAGATAAACATGCATAAATACATACCTTGAGCACTTGATTGCTCTCATTAGGATAGGAAAATGTAACATTTTTAAACTGAATGTGACCCTTAAGATTTTTAGGGGCCAAAGTGCCATTTGGTGGTCTTTCAGGTTTGCGATCCAATATTTCAAAGATCGTCTCAGAGGCACCAATTGCCTTCCTCACCTCTGGGTAATAACGCATGACAGCCTGGAAGAGAGGTGGTAGAATGAGGCACTTTTTAATTTGATTCATTTATATATGTTATTTTGAACAAACCAATCAGCCACTTGTAATCATGCATGAGGGGAAACCAAAGTGTAAAGAACATAATGTGTTATTCAAGCGTATTCCCATTGTCTTGGCCTGTGGCTCACCTCAACAGCAGAGGCAAACTGCAACTCATAGAGGACAAAGGACACCAGGTCTCCGCTGCTAACGTCCCCTCTGGTCACAAGAGTCCCTCCATAGTACAGAATACACACCTTCAGGGCCAGGGTGGTCATCTGGGAGAACATACAAATGGTTTGAATAATATTCAAATATTCATTCCCAGCACTGAACATGCAGTTTCAGTTTTTCTAATGTGCTCAATTTGGAGGAACAGGGGTATGTTTGGGGTTCTGCTTGACTTGAGGTTTGTTAGCGTTTCATGCCTCACCTCTGCTCCACCTAGGCTCCACCCTGTTCCCCAAATGTAAGTGTCTAAATTTCAGTTTTTTATAACATATTCTAGCAGTAAACATCTGTAATGGCAGAAACCCCCTACGGTCTCATAATCAGACAAAAACAGACAAACACATGCTAAGAAATCATAGCACACTTTATAACCCAGGTCAGTATTCAACTCACGCTGTTAGCCCAGGTAGAGGCTGCATAGGCTGCTGCTTCCTTTTTGTTAAGTGCGTAAGTATCGTCTAGCCGCTGTTTGTACCGCTCTGTCTCACCATCCTCGTTGGCAAAACTCCTCACTGTCCTTATGCAGGAGAAGGTCTCTGTGGCCACCTGGTTGGCCTTAGCCAGTGACTCCTGAACTTTTACAGCAATACTCTGAAAAATGGATAAAAAGAAAATTAAAAAAAAATATATATATATATATATATATATAGAATGAATTTGTGAAATTTTGATATTTTACAAACATGGCAGATCCGACATGATCATAGCTGCACTGGAAATATTTTGACATGATGTCACATTGTACAAGGTACAACAGCTGTTTTTTTAACAGCTTCCAGTGCCTGGGGTTAGATTTTTTTCCCTTACAATGGCATTCATTGATTTTTCCAGCCACTTGAGGGCAACACTACGCTCATACAATCACCTTATCAAGTCCATTTGTCAACACAGAGCAGCATTAGCATTCATTTTTTAGTCATGTTTCGATCCATTTGGCAAATGTAAGTCCAATATTCACTCTCCTAGCTCTGTGTAACTCCTCAGGGAAATATCTGTCTGTCTTTAGCTGTTAAATGCTCCACTACGTTCACTAGCTAGTTGTCTGCTGGGCAGGTAGTGTACAGACCATTGATCACAGATTTTTTCCTGAAAACAGCTGCCTACTGCGAATGGAAATAATGCTTATGAGAGCGGTGGGAATTATAATTATCAAAGTTGTGGGCCGTAAAAACCAAAACAATGAGCTCAAAGATGCTAAGATGGTCTGGGTCTGGGTTTATTTCTTATATTTCATCACTTCGAGCAACCCCTTTCACATGAAAATCCATTGTGTTCATTGATTAGAGCAGCTTTTTTTGATGGTACATTTAAGGAAGTCCTCTTTACCTGGTGGAAGTGTCCAGTGAGCTTGGGTATGACCCAAATAATGGGCAGTCCCATGCAAGTGAGCAGGGACATTTTCCATGACTGGCTCACCATGAAGAACATGAGGAAGGCAAAACGCGCTGTGTACCACATCACAAGACTTAGTTTCTCACTCAGTGCCTCGCTCATTTCATTAGTATCCGTGGTAACGCGGGACACCAGTTCACCTAATGAAAAGAGTTGTGCATTAGCTTTGTCAAAGGAATTACAGTTTAAGTATATGTTGTTAAAATCATGCATATTCTGGATTCATACCAGCCTACACACATTTTGTCAAGTATACTGTATATTTTAGGAAACTCATAACAATATGGAAACTGAGCTTGGCTTTGATAAAAAAAAATGAAAGTGTGTACAATAAGTGAAAGTAAAAATAGGTTAAGGGTTATTCCTGATGACCTACTGTATCAGTACTCTGACATTTAAAGGAAGCATTGCTACTTGGGAGGAGTGATTTGCTCTGAGAAGCCCCGTGGTGAGGAGCAGAGAGTAACAACGGTGCTTTTCAGGTGTTGCGCTAACCACTCCGCCCAAGTAGCAGTGCTTCGTCTTCTGAGAAAATAGACTTCCCAGTATGTATACGGTTAGAAGATGGCTGTGTCTCATCTGACCTTGTTATTTGTATACGCTGTGACTATACAAATCACAACATGTAAATAGGAAAATGTTGGCGTTATTTTGTCACACATTGGGAGCAGTAGGCTAGGACTATGTATGGGGGGATACGCTGAATAAGCTGAAGTCCCAATAAGTCGGCGTGTTCCTTTAAAGAGGACTCATACAGTATACACATGCTCTTATCTTACCTGTGGCCTTGAAGAAAGCAATCTCTTGTTTCAGCACGGCCTGGAAGACGGCTGCCTGCACTGAGGTGTGTATCAGGCTCATGGTGACGTTGTACATGAGGTCACATACAAACTCAAGCACAGCACTGAAACGTAAGAGAGAGGACACATTACAGTGTAAAGTACCCAAAATGCCACTTCTTTACACGTTTACTTTAAATGTTCATAATAATTATTATTAAATCAAACAGTTTCCTTTGTGTACAAACCTTAAAAAGAGATTTCTTATCTAAATTCCTCCTCTATACCCAAAGATTGCTCATTTTTATGTGTAAACATATGCATACATTGTCATTCTGTTTGAAGCATACAAAGAATAGCATATAAAAGCAAACTGTACTGAGTTTGGGATTTGATAAGATTTTATTAATTCAAAATTAAATCAGACTCAAGTATCGAAAGCATGTTTTTAAACCCTAAACCCAAGTTTTGCCAGATAGATTACATATCTGCTACTAAGCCAAATTCTGACATGAAATATTAGTCTTCTCTAATAAGAAAAAATGACAGAAGATAAAGAATAAAAGATGACATTTTTGGATATTATACAAACTTAGAACCGGTAATGCATTAACTACTTTGTTACAAAGTTTACATTACCTGCCAATAGTCATTAGCGTCATGATTGTGATTGCCTCTGTGAATGCATCAGGTGCTTCTTCATTTATGATCCAGTCAGCCACACGACCAGTGTAATGAGGAACAGCCATCTCACCTGAGGTCAGAAGTTTATCACATAATATAACTTCAAGGAGAATAAAACTGTCAAAATATGTCAAGTGTGGTCTTTCCAAGCTTCACAATGCTCTACTTTAACTTGAAGGACACTGTTAAGCTTTTTTTTTTGTAAGGGTTAAAAAAAGAAAGGGAACAAAAAAAAAAAAAAAAAAGTGCATCTGAACACTGCATAGAAATCAACAACAACATGCACTTGATTTAAATGAAGGTGTTGTGTCACTTACCACAAGAAGAGAGAAACACGAGCAACAGCACAAAAACGAAGCGCCAGAAATAGGGCCGCATGTATTCCATCAGCCTCTTCAGAGGTGTAATGGTGTCTTCTTTGGGCTCCTCAGAGGGTGCCATCGTCAACAGAGATGAGATGTATCGACCACAGGAGAGCAAAAGAGATGACACATATCGACTCCAGTAGAGCCACGCCACTACTGTCACAACATAACCCTGCAACACCTGCAAAACAAATCACAGCTTGTATACACAAATCCAGATATTATCCCAAGATATTACATGAAACAATTAACTTAAAGGTCCCATGGCATGAAAATTTCACTTTATGAGGTTTTCTAACATTAATATGAGTTCCCCCAGCCTGCCTATGGTCCCCCAGTGGCTAGAAATGGTGATAGGTGTAAACCGAGCCCTGGGTATCCTGCTCTGCCTTTGAGAAAATGAAAGCTCAGATGGGCCGATCTGGAATCTTCTCCTTATGAGGTCATAAGGAGCAAGGTTACCTCCCCTTTCTCTGCTTTGCCCGCCCAGAGAATTTGGCCCACCCATGAGAGAGAGACATCATGGCTTTCAAATGAGCAAAGTGGCAGTTGGTCAAGGCCCCCCCCCTCTCCTCCTCAACTACAGATACAGAAATGGCACATCCTAAGGAAAGCTCATTGTGGGACTGGCTCTAGTGTCTGTAATTCTGCGCCAAGGCTGAATTTCGGGAAAGAGACTTCAGATACAGTATTAGGGGACCACTAAGGTCTATATAAAAGCATCCAAAGAGAACCATGTCATGGGACCTTTAATGCTTCAGATGATTCCAACAAATGTTAGGATGAAAGCAAAGACAACAGCATTTTTAAAATGGTGGATCTCTCATACTCTTCAGACTGTTTTGGTTTTGGTTTCAGTCTTGTTTGTGTTCCAAGCTTAACGGTTTCTTCATAAAAAGTACCAATAAAATAAGCATAACAAATATTTGAATCTTGCTAAGAAAGTCATAAAATCATTACATACAGCAAATGTAATAAATATTTCAATGAAGTGAGTTAATTCAACTTCTTTCTATAACAAATAAAGTTGTTGTTGCAGAAGCAGGATGACTGTAACAGTGGAAGAAGTGACCAGATCCTTTAGTAAAGTAAAAGAAGCAATAGCACAATGTAATACTACTCCTTTATACTAGTAAAAGTTAAAAGTAAGTATTAACAGCAAAAAATACTTTTAGTATTAAAAGTGAAAGTACTTATTATGCAGTGGAATATCCCTGTCAGTGTTATATTGTAAAATATTTGATTATTATTTGAATGCTGTACCTGGTAGATGTGGATCTTATTTTGAAAATAATAGAAGAATAGAGGTATAAATACACATGAAATACTCATGTACAGCACAAGTACATAATTGTACTTATTTATATTGCATCAATGCCATCTATCTACCCACCCTCCATCTCTGCTAAGTGCCCTTGAGCAGGGATCTTCAATAGGGGATCCGGGACCCCTAGGGGGTCCTCAGAGTCAATGCAAAGGGGGCCGCTAAATTATTGTTAATTTTTGTTTTTTCAATGAATCCAACATAATATTAGCAAATATTAATCCCCACATGATAGGCTTACTGGCCTATGTAAGGTAGTCACTAAGTGAGGTAGCCATCCACAGATAGTTAATACTGAGTATTCGCTGTGCCACATGAATGTTTTAAAATGAAAAATTTACATTTTTTTCTAAAATATTATAAGGCTATTTTAAACGCTTTGTATTCTATGCAAAAAAGGTATTTATAAAGGCTTTAGGCGCCCTACACATTGTAGGCTCAGTTTATTATGCAACTTCATTTTGTACAATATATGTAGTAGGGGTCCCTGCTCCATCTCTCTTTTAGTTAAGGGGTCCTTGGCTTAAAAAAAGTTGAAGACCCCTGCCCTTGAGCAAGGTACTTTTACCAGTCCAACATAATCAGTTTTAGGACACCCATGTTTGTTAATCATTTCTTTTCCGAGTTTAATTTTTTAGGTACAAAAGTTCTTAGCTGCTGAACTAGAAGTTATTTTTAGACTTTTCCACCAGCACTTGAACACACCATGGTCAGGGAACCACAATGCATCACAGGCCCTGCTCTAGATCTGTCACCCGCAGTAACATACCTAAAAAGGTGTTGACTGCTATTATATTCATGTGATCCATCCTGCAACTAAATATGGTTTCAAACACATCATCATAAAAACCAGCAAAACACAGCCACCCACCCTTTCCCAGGAGTGCCACCCCCACAGTTCCTCCATGGTGGACTGGCCCAGCGCCCAGAGAAGAGTGGTGTACACCGGGAAGTGGAAGCAAAGGACCCCTAAACTCTGTAGCCCCTCAAAACTGCTCATCCAAGGCAGGCTCCCAGGGGAGGTGAGGGTGAGAAGGGCGAGGAGGCAAGCCCTGGTCAACCCTCCTCCCCACAGGGTGATGAACGGATGGGAGAGGAGGAGAGGTGAGAGCTGGGCCAAGCGGATGGAGTGCACCACACACACATCCAGGCACATGAAGAGCAGAGGGAAGAAGTAGCTCATTTTTTGCATAATGCACAGGTTCTGCAAATATAAGTGACAGAGAGGGTCAGTGGTATTCAAGTCGACTCGACACATTGTGAGGTTTCATCGGTTAGACTAAAACACATCTTCCAAAACAGAAAATATAGGCTATAGCGTTAGTAGGTCGACTTGTATGCATCGCTAAAACCCATTGTAATTAGACCTAAGCTATATAAACTATATATAGGCCATGCAATCATTTGCATTTGCATGTCCTTCATGGTGAGAATTTACTTTCAGTTTGCTGCAGATGTTATCTCTAAGCCTATTACTTTTACTTTCATCTACACGGGTGATTTCTTTTAAACCGTTTGTCAAACTGTAAACCGATAAACCCACCCACAGAAACACCAATTAGGAAAACATTCAAAAATACAAAAGGCCTATTACCATTCAGTAGGCTAGTATTAAGTCTAAATGTATGATACAGTAAATCATGTAATGTTACAGTAGCCTTAGCCAAGTTTAGCTGCATTTCGGTTGCTTAAATTCAACTTACATTTCCTTTCGACAAGCCAAGTTTGATATGTAGCAGTTTGCTAATCGTCTGAGAACGTAAACCGACACCGATATTTACCCTAAATAAACAAAATTGACAATTTAACAAGTTATCAACCGGCTGCTTGTTCAAACGTCGACCGACTGAACTTGCAGCTGTCAAACTGAAACCGAAACTAACTATTTATACTCTTTTAAAGTGGAAAGCCCCATTTATGTCTGCCACAATGGCGGACGAAGACTGAGACTGACGAGGGATAAAATAAACGTTAATAGTAGAGTATTTATCCCAACTGAACTCCTGCTTTCATAAACAACCGTAAAAGCAACGAAAACTGTGCAATACAGTACAATGGTTATATGATATGATATGCCTGGCGTGAACCTGGGCCATCTACAAACAGTCCAACAGCGCCACCATGTGGCGAGAAGATGGGACGGTTATAACTTTATAACTATCAGTCCTGGAACATTTATCATTATATTACCACATTTATTCATGTAAATGAAATAACCTCCGTAACTTACTTTATTTATGTGTTTCAAAATCACAGCTGCATTTTTAACGTCTTTATATGTCTTTTTGTATCTTCTGTTTATGATTTTTATGCTGTCTTGCTGCAAAAAAAAAATCCTTTTATGGGATATTAAAAATCTGAACTGAACAGAATAGAAAACTTATGTTAATTGATTTCCTAACTTCTTTTGTTTTAACCAAGATTTATTTATTTATATTTATTTTTATTCTATTTTATATCCTCTATGTTTGTTGCTGTGTGTGCACACTAATGTAAACATCTATATGGACAGTATCTTTCTATTTTGATTTAGTTTTACATTAAAAAAACAACCTTGACTGTAAGCTTATTTTTGTATGACGAAGGCTTATATTTTTCCTGTTTTCATATATTGTTTGTTGCTGTTAGCGTGACTTGTTTTCTTTGGGCATTGTTTTGTTAAGTAAACTTTTTAAAAGTTATTTATTTTTGTCTGTTCAAAACATTTTTTGGGCCAAAGCATCACCCATCAAGACAGTGTAATAAGTTATAGGCAGTAGTCTATAATAAAGTATAGCTTACTCTATTTTTACTTTTGGACCCAAAATTAAAATTGTTGTTTTGACTCTGGTACCCCCACTGTGTGTGCTCCCTGGACTTTTTTTACTGAAGACATTTCATGACATGTCACAGTAGGAAAAGCAGAGGCCCATTATGACAACTAAGGACATGGGACCCCCAACAGAAACTTTGAACTCCCTGATTCTTCCTCCCCCCTGCTTTTATGTTAGAAGGATGGGACGAGCAAAGCTATAAATGTTCCTACTGTTTTAAGCCGCCTGCTTGAAAGCCCTCATAAATCACTTATATACTTAGAAGATGTTTCCTTTCATGTATATTTTAAAGACACAACATACATTTTTGGCAGATTCATTGGAAGGAAAGCAAAGTGATTAATTTATATAGCCATATAGCATTTGTTTTCTTCTTATAAGGTGTAGACAGGGCCTTTAGTCACATTTCAGATTCTGAGTTGTCAGCGGTTCTACAAAATAGTGATTTCCTCTGTAAACTTCTCAAATAGTTTCATTTAGGCCCAAAAGAGGTCACATGATCCATTTCAAAAGAAAAAAAGAAAAGTTAGTGGAATAGAATTTTGAATGCAGGACTGTAATGGAGTAGGCTATTTGTATTGATACTTTTACTTAAGTAAAGAATCTGGATACTTCTTCCAGCACTGATGATAACACGGACAGCAGCCATTAAATGAGTGGCCTACTTTTGTCTGTAATTACATTTTGATAATACATTTTTAATTCTACAGGACAGTTACTTAATACTACTTCCACCACTGGAAGGCATTTAAACAACAAAAAATATTAATTAATATTAATATTAATAATTATTATTTATTATTATTATTATTGTTGCTGTTATGTGACAGTCACTTT
The DNA here is from genome assembly GCF_010015445.1 of Perca fluviatilis. Classification (NCBI taxonomy): domain Eukaryota; kingdom Metazoa; phylum Chordata; class Actinopteri; order Perciformes; family Percidae; genus Perca; species Perca fluviatilis. Next base: position 30,168,241 of record NC_053118.1, on the reverse strand, counting down.
TTTTTTCTTCTATTTATCTGATTTGGAGATAAGTTTGGCAATGTGAGACTTTGCTCATGAGAGAATACAAACTTCCCAGTTTCTACGGCCTTGCCAGTGCGCATGCTCGGACATGGCAGCTGCCTGTGTGGGAAGCTCCACAAATCCGCCAGTTAAGATATTTAGCCCATAGACTGTATATTACAGTCTATGATTTAGCCAAATAAAACGTGAGCTAACCGAGCTGGCAGATGTTGTGTTTTCACTGTGAGAGCCATGAAGAAGTAAACAGCTGGCAGCGGGGAAACTTGTGTCCTGATCTGGATGGAACCGACGGGTCTACGAGACGTTTTCAAATGTATAACACTATGTAAGCAAAGCCGAAAATACGTGTCATTTCTAAAGGTTGTTTGTCGTAGTTTAGCATTAAAGAAGAGTTGCTAGGAGTTAGCTACGCAAACAGTTAGCTTAATATCTTCTAAGACCACCATTGCAGCCGTTTCGACTTACCTTTTCGGCAAATGCCAGGCCTGCAACGTCTACTTCTACGTAAGCCACAAAAACATCTGGATTTAGACACATGGCTTTGTTGTCCACCGTTAAAATATGCACCAGCGGTGTTTTTAGATTGGTTTCAAGGGAATGGACAAACAGGCTCAATGCTAATCACTGAATAAAAGCATGCAATTGTTTTGCTTGATGCAAAAGACCCCCAACAACCTGTTTCTTGCGTTGTAGCCATTGCAGCAATGGAGGATATGGGTCTCCATCCCAAACCCACCAATGACCCCCCTGTTCACAGACCCACAGTCACTGAGACTTTTGGGCTGCACCACATCCCAGCAGGTGTGTATGAGCTCCGACTGTGTCTCTCTGTAAATAAACACAGCAGTTACTGACACTGTCTTACCAAGGTGTGTGTGTGTGTGTGTGTGTGTGTGTGTGTGTGTGTGTGTGTGTGTGTGTGTGTGTGTGTGTGTGTGTGTGTGTGTGCTCTGTTTCATTCAGACCATCTGCACGTCACTGATGCAAGCAGGAAATCTGACATGCATAAAGATGGACCGTCCATAAAAAGGTCCCACCCGGTAAAACAGCAGAGCCACAGATGATTCCCCAGTTTCCTCTACAGAGTGTGTCTCCTCTGGGTGCTGACACCAGTAAGTAGCAGGTGGTGGGGGGGGGGGGGTGGGGGGGGGGAGAAAAACTATACCCTATTTTGTGGGGGGTTTTTTTTTGAGATGAAAAAGGAAGATGTTTTGGGGAAAGATGATTTCATTTTTTTTTTGTTGTGTGGCATTTAACTGTAAACTGTCACTGTTGGATGCATACTTTTGTGAATGCTAGCTTGAATCCTTTTGAAGCCTATTATTACTTCTTTTTTTTTGTGCCTTTTTACACATTATTCACATAAATCCAATTACATAAATATGAAACCCTGTATGTTGAGATATCTGGGATTAATCTACTAAACATCTATATGTATTTAGATTTTTTTAGGATCCATACTGATAACCTGATATTGTACATATTTTGGATTCTTCTATTCTTTGATTTTTGAATTTGCAGTCTTCCCACTTTGTACTGAAACTGCTGCACAGCAATTTCCCTCGGGACAAATACCGTTTTCTCTTATCTTGATATTCAAGCATGCTCATTTTGAGTTGGCTTAAAAAAGCGTTAACTACACAAATAATGATAAATATTTACCAATACCCCGGTACCATCAATGGGGACGCAACAGTCACAATAACTGAGATATACTTTATATCTATAATAACTGGAATATATATAAATATTATCAAGCTTGTTTTCATTAAAAACAAATACAGCAAATACAGATTTCCTGTAATAACACTGATATTGTAGTTCTCTCACAGTGTCTAGCTTTAATATGATGTGTCGATTCATGTTCTCCACATCTGTACAACAAAGTGTTTTTATTGTTAGCAGAAAAAAGGGATCATAAAAAAAAAAAAAATTGCATCACCACTTTTAGTCTGTAGATCCACATACTCAAATTGGGTGTCCTGTATTGCTGTGGGCTGTTGCCGTTCTTAACCAGAACTGGGAATAACATTGCTTTTTGGATCATTTTGTGTTTGATAAACCAAAAATGTTTGTTTAATTTTTCAGCGCTCCTTAATATAGCTGCCAAAAATGGCAACACTAATAAGGACAAGGCAGGGGCTGGCAGGAAAAAACTCAAAACCAAAGTTGGAGATCCATCAAAGTGGAACCAAAACAAGCAGAAACAGCTGAGGATGGAGGGTAAATCGTACGTGAGCAAACGCAAAAAAGACGGTGAGGTTGTCACGAAACAGCCAAGAGCAATGGGACCGAGGTGCACCTCGACTGCATGCAAAAAGGCATCAAACCGGCTTTGTAATGAAATCAACGAAGAGGCCAGGAAGAAAGTGTTTGATGAATTCTGGCAGCATATGAACTGGGCTCAGAGAAAACTGTATGTATCGGAACAAGTTGACCGTGACCCCGTGGAAAGATCTCGGGCGGTGGGAGCGCAGTCAAGAAGATCCGTTTCACTCCGTTATCACTTGATGGTGGATGGCAGAAGAAAACAAGTGTGTAAAAACATGTTCCTGTCCACCCTGGGGATAGGAGAGTGGTCGGTGCTCAACTGGACACAGAAAGGAGCAACAACCAAAAATGAATCAAGTGAAAACAATTTAGAAAAAAGGCAGGCTGTCCCTCAGTGCCCACAACAGATCCCTGCTTCTTCTGCAGTCAGTAACACTGCAGAAGTTACCCAGGGTGAGTGTCTCTGCTCTTTTTTCAGCTACTTAGTAAACTTAGTTGTAGAGCTGAAACAATCAGTCGATTTACCGATTAGTCAACTGACAACACATACATAAAAATGTATGTAACGCGTCATAATCGATTAATCGTCCGAAGCCAAAATGCCAGACATTTGCTGGTTCCAGCTTCTCAAATGTGAGAATGTTATGCTTTTTTTCTGGTATACATCATTGTAAATTGATGTCTGTAGGTTTAAAGCTGCTGGTTGGACGAAACAAATTATTTTAAGACATCATTTTGGACTGTTACTCTATTTTTTTTTAAATTCTATAAACTAAATTAAAGGTGCTCTAAGCGATGTTGGGTGACGTCACGTCTTGTTGACGTTCAAAGTATTGTCAAACAAAACGGAGGCTAGCTCGCCCCTCCCTCCTCCTCATCCCGTCCCCTCCCCCTCCCTTCCACGCACTAACCCCCCAACCCCCCCACCCCCAAATCCTTGTTGTCGGTTATTGGCTGGAACACCGTTTGTTATGTTTCGTGGTGCAGGTTGGTGCAGTTTGTTTTTGTTGCCGTTTGTGGAGCCTGGGCTGTCTACAGAGACCTCGTTTTTTTTTTACAGTGTTCAGGTGACAGGCAGCTAGCAGATAGTGAGGAGATGTTTGCTGTATGTGACAAAAAATGTTAAAAAAAAAAAAAAAAAAAAAAAAAACCGTTAGTCGCAGCCCTACTTAGTGCATTTATGTAATAATGTTAGTTAGTACCACTGTTTTCTGTAGTTTCCACTGTAACACTAAAGTGTATCACAGTAATACCTCACACCTTGTCCTGTTTTTTGCAGAACAAGGGAATGCACCTGACAAAGACAAAGACAGGCCACCAGAACCAGAGGGCTCAGCCAGAAAGAAATCCAGAGTTGCCAAGCCACAAACATGGAAGCACAATCGACAGAAGCAACTTAGAATGGAGGGAAAACCATACATCAGCAAACGAAAGAAAGACGGCACGACCATAACTAAAGGTCAGAGGACCATGGGATTAAGATGCACGTCTGGTGCTTGCAAAAGGGCATCCAACCGCTTCTGTGCAGACTTCAGTGAAGAAATGAGGAACGAGCTGTTTACCAGTTTCTGGCAGTGTATGAACTGGGCTCAGAGAAAGACCTATGTGTCCGGATTAGTCGACTGTGGCCCGGTGGAAAGAACCCGAGCACCGTGGACTCAGTCGAGAAGGTCGGTCTCCATGCGTTATCATTTGATAGGCAGTGGTGAAAAAAAACAAGTTTGCAAAAAGATGTTCCTCTCCACTTTGGGGATTGGAGAGTGGTCAGTGCTCAACTGGGCACAAAATACATCCCAGCAGGACAGTTCAGAGGAAATCACCAAGAAGCAAATGCAAAGGAAGTCCCGTAAAGCTTCAGAGCATATAGTCCTGACTGAGTTCCTCGAGAGTTTACCCAAAGTTCCCTCATACTGTTGCGGGACGTCCGTCTCCAAGCTGTATCTGGAGCCGGTCTTCTCAAACATGTCCGAGGTGTACAGGCACTACTACAAGCACTGCCTAGAGAGGAAGACGACACCGCTCTCTCGGCAGGTTTTCTGTGCTGTATTTAAAAAGATGGATTTGGGATTGTGTGACTCCAAAAGGGATCAAGGGTGTTCTTTCGGTGGGAATTTGTTTAATGAGCTTTGGGAGGAATACTGCTTGGAAAGAGGAGCTCCAGGGCCACAGCCAGAGAAAGCTGGTAACCAGTAGAAAGGGGTTAAGGACAAAAAGGTTCTGTGTTGGAGTTCAATGCTTCTTGTTCGTTACTTCATTACTTACAACATGATCACATGCACGTTTTGGAAGGTTGAAATCCAAAACTTTGCCAAAATGACTTAATGATCTCAAGTTTTATTAAATCCCATTAAGCATAGACTGTGGTTGCTTCTTCCAGGATCACAATATCTGAAGCAATCCAGTCTTTATGCAGCTGGACAGTTGTTATTCAAGCACTACACTTATGTTGTTTTTGTAATGGAGAATGCACGTTGTTACTTAAAATGTAAGTTCTTTGTGAGCTTCTTTGTCAACCATCATTATTAGGTCAAAACTACAAAACAAAAATGTGTCATAATGTGTGCATCTGTTAATCTACTGTTTGGGATTTCAATAAGTTTGTGTCATGTGTACTAATATGGAAAAATAATCATAATCACGATTATTTTTGGTCAGTGTTGAAATCACAATTATTTAACACGAGTAGTCATTGTCTTTTGGAAAGATGTTGCAAGTTTTGAACTTAAAAAAAAAAAAAGATCAACAGTATACTGTAAATCCCTTGAACTGTGAAATTTCCCTTAATACCTTTGCCGTTTGAACTTTTTTTTTTCATTCAGAACACAAGGTAAAATAAGAGTTTACTTGCAAAATGTAATGTGCAAAATAATCATTTTTTTCCTGATTAATCTGTTTTTGTGATCATTAGGAGCCGAAATCGAGACTAAAACTTTGATTAATTGAACAGCCCTAATGTGAAAGATCAAAGTCAAATGCCTTAAAGGACTTGCAACACTGCAAACTGCTCAAGTTATTGGTTCTTATTTATTCCACTCTGTGCTTGATAAAGAGCAATGTGTGACCAAAATGGTGTATTTTCTTTTATGGATTAAATAAGAACAGAAGCTGTTTACAGAGTGCTTTTCGAGGCAGAGCACTCACAGTTACGTTTAGTTTTTTGACTCGGCAGCTGGACAAAACAGATTCTTTGTAAAGGTCAAATTCAAACCACGCCATCCCCTCACACCCTGTAGCTTTTTACACATTGAAATAACGGCTCTTCTAACAGCTCACATACCCCATACTGTGTTTTTTTTTTTTTTGAGACACAGTAAGACCTACAAATACACACACACATGCACATACAGTCATCACTCTCCTATTCTTCTCCACACAGTGGCAGGAAGTTGTCCAGATATCCGCAGGGCCTCTGAAAAAAAGAGCGAGTGAACAAAGTGGGCTGGGTGGTGGTGTGGGAAGGTGTTGGCGGATTGTGGCGGCGATGATGGGATTGGGCAACTTCACTCAGAGTTAACTGTTCATTGTGAACAGCAGGACTGCAGCTACACCACATAGCTACAGATTTAAGTGTATAACATTGTGAGTCACAGCTGCAGCTCCTGGAGATCAGAGGCAGGTTTACCAAACAGCTGGACTGGACTGCTGATCCCTCTGGGCAGAGAAGAAAAGGCCCACCGCAGCTGGTGAACAACCTGAAGATGTTTGCCCTGAGGACGTTTGTTCTGCTGGGACTGAGCTGGACATGTCAAGGTGAGTTAGCCACCCTATTCTCAACATATTTTTCTCTATTTTGCACATACAGTACAGAAAACTTGTCGCCTGTTCAAAGTGTAGCGTCCTGTGGCTGTAGACAGAACTATGATTACCAGTTTGGAAAAAGTGAAGCCCTATGGGTAGGATACTGGTATATAACTTAGGTAAGTTTATTTTCCCCAAATGCATTATTTAAAAAAATTTCAGAATATACTTTTTTTTGTCAATGTAGATATGGATTTAACTTTTGGTAATATTCAGTTAAGGACAAAGTGAAAAGCATTTTTTATAATGACTATTCTACTCGTCCTGTACCAGAAAAGGTCTCTTTTTTTAACGTGTCTAATTTCAGCATATTGTTCATGTGTTTTTTTCTGCTATGAATTAATGGTCCCGCACACACCTGCCAAGCCCATTGTCCAACTCCATCACATTCCTCATTGCCACGGTGATGACCTTCGACCTTTATCAAGTCCCGGCCCACTCCATTTCCTGTTGCTATTCGCTTCTCCTGGAAACTTCCTGTTTATGTCGGGCCCATTTCCTGTTTCCTTTAACGGCCCGTATCAGGACCCACCTTTCATGGCTTGACCTGCATTGTTATGAATAGTTGCTAATGCTCTGAGACAATGAGTGGTTTGAATATGTGGGTGAGTTGGTCCTGCGATAAAACACTTAGTGAAAACAGTTTGCTTGGTAAAATAATACACACACAATATATTTGCCAAGTGTGGAAATACATGATAATATGGAAGTGATGTTTGCCTCTGATATCTGTCAGTGCATATTAAATTCACCTGCAGTTTAAATGGACAAGCAGACATAAACATGTTTCATTCATGGACAAGACAGAAGACCATCTACAAATACATCATTATTACATTTTACCCAGAACAACTGTACAAAAAGATCACTAGTCATGTGCAACATTGTGTACTATTGCTACTAATCTGTGCTTGTCTCCACAGCTGCGTCTGGTGATCCGTGGGGTCAGTGTCCAGTCAACAGAAAGTGTAAGGACAAGTTTGGAGACGAGTCCTGTGACAGGGAGTGCATGGAGCCCGAGTGTCTCAGAGACGGTTTTGACTGCCTAAAGGACCGGGGCCACTGCAAGTAAAACACTTTTGTTGTCATTTTCGACCCTAATTTTCACCTTTTAAAAAACCCATTTTCCAGCTTTATAGTGAATGTTTTCATTGCTTATTCATACCAGTTATGGTTGTCCTTTTAAATTGTTGTATGCTAGTTTATGTTGTTTCCATCTATTATGTATTTTTTCATCTCTTTTTTTCTTATTTGCATTAATATTTAAAAAATGTTTCACATAAATCACTCTAGGTTTAAGGATGTTTTTATGCAAGAGAGACTTGGGCAAGAAACTCAAATAATAGGCAATCATGATTATTAATATAATTATTATTATTCCTTTATGATTCATCAGATTAATTTAGTAGAGTTTATTGTCATTAATCAGTACACTTGTGCAGAATATTGAAAATAAATAAATAGTGAAATATTAAAAAGTTTTCTTTGGTACCAAGGTTCAGCAACATAATAATATTTACAAGAATTCGAAACACAAACATGATATTAAAATATATGTGTGTTAAAATCACATTGTTAATTTGAGGCAGTGAACTATCCAATATGTTAACTAATGGCTGTATAAAACAAAAAACAGTAATGAGATATAAGAAAAGTAAGTAATAATGTAATTATTTCCTGTTCTGACATTTTTAACTCATGAAAGTTTATTTAATTTTATAAACCTTGAAATTATTTTGTCAAATCTCTTATTCTATATCTTTTTTTTTTGTTTACATCTCTTCATCCCTCCCCATCATGGCTCTCAGTCCGGGCCACATCCAGTACTGCCGCGATCACTACGCCAATTCCCACTGTGAGCAGGGATGCGACAATGCTCCCTGTGGATGGGACGGAAGCGACTGCTTCATACACCAGAGCCCCCTGTGGGCCAAAGGCACCCTGGTCCTTCACGCCAACCTCCCACAACAACGTGGCGCCTTTTCCAACAGCTCCCTGCTCTGGGCGCTCAGCATCCTCCTCCAGTCGCCACTCAAACTGAGAGGCTCTGCCCCCCTCGCCACTAACAGGAACTTGTTTGACTTTGACCCTCAGCAGCTCGCCAGCCTGCTGGCTCAGGCATCTGCGGGTGACTCAAATGGGTAGGTGCTGAGTGAACTGTCAAAAATAGTGAGTATAGTTATGTCTTATTTAAACAGTTAAGTCCTATGAAGCAGTGTTTTTACAAATAGAGGGGACCGTTCACTAACTTGTCAAATGCCAACGCTTTATCATGGCCGTCAGCGTCGGATACCGACTCACAAGGCCCTCACATACACTGACATGCACATTTAAAAAAAAAGATAAGAATCGATGCAGTAAAAACAGGGATATTGTCTTTTTCATTGAACACCTTCTTCTTCCTTGTCAAAACCTGGCACCTACATTACCCACAATGCAACCTCACCAGCAGCTAATGTAGCTTCATACAACTTTTTTCACATATGCAGTCATACTCAAGACTTGTAAACAGATGTTGAAAATAAAGACTTTCATCAAGCTAAATACCTAGAATATTAATTACAGGTATAACAGCTTCTATTGTCCTCTTTGTTTTAATAATATTCAAAATATCAATAAGATTCCATCTAGCATTGGAAAATAACAACATGATTTTGTCAACACATGCTTGAGTTAATCAAGCACCTAAACACCTAAGTGATTTTTCTAAAGACAAAATAAGTGGGCCAAGCATAGAACCTTGGGGAACATTAAGTACAGTAACTGTAGTCTTAAGTCTGAACTGAGCCCGTTGACCACCAGGGATACTGTTATGAATGCTGAGATGGGTATCAATATACATGTGTGTTAAGCTATCTCAGAAATGTATTTTGCCTTTGTTTTTGTTTGGTAAGAGGGTGTAACTTTTTATGTCGAAATATTTTTTTCTTTGAAATAGGTCTTTTTATGTTAGTACAAAACACTGTTCAGATTTTAAAGGGTTTTAGATTTTATTCAGCAAACGTATCCAAACAAACCTACTTCAGGCCTCCAAAACGATATACCTGCTCTTTCCTACTGTTTCCTTCTCTGTCACTCTTTCCTAGCTCCCTCCTTTTCCTCCAAGTGGACAACAGGCCATGCTCCCGCCTGCCCTCTACCTGTTTCCCTTATGCCACTGAGGCAGCCAGTTTCCTGCGTGCAGTAATGTTGCTAAAGCCCGGCTCGTTCCCCACTCTCCCAGAGCTGAAGGCCGTCATCAGTATTAGAGGTGTCCGAGAGGAAATAGGAAGCAGAGAGGAGGAAACGGTAAAAGAGGAAGTCAAAGGTAGTGTCCTGTCTCCACACGCACACACACACACCCATCCAGCTTTGAGTTTCATCCAAACAAAACACTATGCAACACTTTTGTCATTTCCAGTGTGTAGATGTGTTGGTCACTGCTGCATGTTTGAGTTTTAGTTGTTCAAACATTATTTTAGAGGCAGAGCTTAATAGGAATTTACCATAAATGTAACATGACTTTCTATCAGATGAAATTGAGTATTTCAGTAAATAGGCGCACACATCGATAAGTGATGCTGTGATCTTGATATCTCTTTTTTCCATATCTTGCAGCTGTAACAAAAATTGTTCTACCTCATAGTAGTAAAAATTTAATTTCCATTCTTCCTCTCAAAGAGCCGACCCCTGCATGGCTATGGGCCGCGATTGCCGTAGCGATTGGCCTGCTGCTGGTGCTGGCCCTGGTGGTGTTCCTGATGGTGAGGAGGGTGAGGCAGCGGCGGGCGGAGAGGGAAGGTGGTAACAGGGTGAGACACCGGTCTACGGTCACAGACAATAACCCCAAATCCAAGGCGTTGACACCACACCCAGCCCACCAAGACCAGAGGGTCAGGTCAAGTAGAGAGAAAGAGAAGATCAGCTTGAGGAAAAAGAAGAAAGCGAAGGAAGCAGAGAAAAAGAGAAGGAGGGAACCACTGGGCGAGGACGCCATTCGAATGCGGTGAGACAAGCTGCTTTGAAAGACATGAGAGGATGTTTTGTCTGCTGGAAAAATTATGTCATGTAGACAAATATGGTGTAGTCTAAAACAAGTGAGAGGTCATCCTGTGTAGTTATTGAAAAGGCTGAATGGCACTTTTCCCTGTCAATAAGTTGGATATTACCTTTAATCTTTATTTATTTTTAAACACTTCTCTGGCTCACATATAGTATATATTATATTTACATTAACATTAGTTGATTAATCGATCAGTCGATCTATTGGCAACAGTTTTGATAATTTGTCAAGCAACAATGCCAAACATTTGCTTGTTCCCACAAATGTGGTTAGATGTGTGTCTCTCTAAACAAATTAAAGAGCTTTTGGTTTTTGACTGTTGGTCAAGCAATTTGACCATGGCACCATTGTTATGGGCATGTTATCCTACTTTGTAATATTTTATACTGAAGATTTCATGTTTAATTGATTCATCTAAACACTATTGAACAGATTAGTTGATAATGGATGTGTCCTGGTGGGTAAAGACACACATGTAACTGCACCTTTCCCAGTTCAGTTGCAGCCAGGAACCATTGTTGCATGTTATTATCTTCTCTCTCTCTCTCTCTCTCTCTCTCTCTCTCCCTCTTACTTAATGCCTTTCTATACTGTCATTCTATCAAATAAAGGCACAACAATAAGTGAAAACAATAAGTATCTCTAATCCCTGTTATGTTTAGGGTCTTGGTTCTATTCCTCAAAGACTACCAACCCATGCATGTTTTAGGAAAACATACCCTAAAATAGTGAGACTGTATTCTTGAGTTTGGGTGTGTTGCAGAGCTCTTGGATGACTTATAAATCAACATAATAAGAGAGAAAAAAGGAAAACCCCGTGTGACCACATAAAAACCACAGCAGTTTCTTAATGTGCTGTATCAAAACTGTGCTTTTGGTTTCCAGACCTCTCAAAAGGGACCAGGATATAGGAAGTGACACAGACTTTACCCAGAGTTCAATGGAAGACATCAATGCGAGATGCTCCAGACGACAGGAGGAAGCCTCCATCTGTGACCACAGGAGCCAGGAGCAGAAACACTACCGGGCTGGAACCTCGCAGCCCCGCAGACCTGTACAACGTAAAGTTTAACATGAGTTTACTAAGTCACTCATTTTTATTATTGGCCAGCATCTGATTGGCTGGCTGCATCTGTTAAAATCTTCAGACAGCTTAAACATTTGTTAACAACAAAGTCATTTTTTTTGTGGTTTTACTGGTCTGAAAAGTGATGGTTACTTGCTAGCTGCAACACATTAGCCACTTAATCATTTACTTGATCAACACACACTATATATAAAAAAAAGGAAATGTAAATCTTTGGGGTTATGTCTGTTGGTCAGAAAAACAAGACATTTGAAGATGTCACCTTGGGCCTTTTTCACTTTTTTCTAGACCTTTTATAGACCAAACGATCAATCAAGAAAATAATCTATAGATTATTGATAATGAAAATAATAATTAAACCACACCATATTGTCACCACATGAAACATGTACACTGCTGAACTTCAGCCTATGTTTACTGTCAAATAGGACTCTGACATACTGTGCAGAGATTACATGTGAACTGCACATCTCCTTCCATATAGTATTGGTATGTATATCAAAGAGTTACATTTGTCAGTTGGAGAGCCACCTGAAATGATTTTTGTTCTCCATCAGCTCCACCTAGAGGATGGGAGAGAAACGCCATGCCTCCTCCTCTGCTCAGTCCTCCTCAGCAGGTCTGTCCATTTTATTTTATAAATGTTGTGAGGAGCCAGTGTTATTAAGGAATTGAATCATGTGGGCTGTATTTGTTTATTCTCTTCCCTTGTCTTTATGTAGACCACTCTGTAAAAGGCCTAGTCTCACTTTGCCAGACCTTCCTCCACAGCGCTGCGGAGGAGGATCTGGCTAGTCCGCATAGCATTCTGGGATGGGAGAAAAACATGCTCTGGTTTATTGGCATTTCTTTAAACCCGGGGCCTCTGCAAAACAGCCTTGTGAAGGAACTTGTTTTGGTGGATTGTATGATATGTATTACGTGTATGTATTTTCTATATATTTATCATGGCTCTGTTGTGTTGGCAGTCGGCAGAGTGGTGTGGCCCGGATGGGTCTGTGGTTCTGATCCGAGCGGTGCGTAGCGGGCTGGACAGAGTGGTCTTGGAGCTGCTGCGAGCAGGAGTGCCAGTCAACAACACTGATCATACTGGTAATGCATCTGTGTCACAGTTACTAATATTAGTTTAGTCTGACTCAACCCCAAACCTTAGTCAAATAGTATCTGCATGTCAATCTTGGTGCTTGTTTTAACCTTATTGAAGTAGGACCCACAGTATATGAATGCAGGAATTGTAGCTACTTTTGTTTAAATTACAGTTCCTCCAATTAAGCTCATAATGTAATCAGTAATAAAACGGTTTAAAGAATTATGTGCAAATGCAGTTTGATTATTGCCTGTGTATTCACTACAAGATCCAACCATATTATGTCATCATCACTGAGGTCAGAAGCAGAGGTTGAGTAATTCTGCTTTAACCCCTTCATGCATGAAGATTTTGTAAATGTTTTTTTTAACTCAAAATGCAGGGGGTTTCTTAACGTAATAGTGTCCATCAAAAACCCAGTGACTGGGAAGCTAATAACATTTTGTATTTTTGTAGTAAGACACAGCCATAAGTTATTAAAACTCATCCTGAGGGAAATATGAATATATGTAGCAAATTGCATGGCAATCCAGCCAATAGTGTTTAAAAGATTTGACTAAAAGTATTATCGTAGTAGTCATAGTATCACCAAAGTTAGTACACTTCTAGTGACCAAATTTAAAAAAGAAATGTCACATGCAAGATGGCTCTGGACCAGTGTTGGAAGAAGTATTCAGATAATTTACTTAAGTAAAAAGTACTAATACCACACTGTAAAAACACTCTGTTACTCTCTCTGTTAAGTAAAAGTCCTGCATTGAAAATGTTACTTAAAGGGGAACTATGCAGTTTTTTACCTTAACTGAACAGCTTCGGAGTCACTGGAATGGTTATATGACTTTTTTCGGGTTGAATGGTGGGCTTCTCGCTCCCCCCTAGCGCCTGTGAGCGGAAAAACCACGCTTGCAACTTTCGGCCAGTGAGCCGCCGGCCTCAGCATCAGGAAGTATCGTGAGATATCAGGTCTCGCAATGTCACAAATTGCTTCACGGCACTGCACACATACAGGAACTGGCTAACAAGGTAGCGATGGAGTTTTTCACACTATTGTCATGGTTGAGCCGGCAAAAAAGAAGCAGAAAGCTAGGAAAGCATTGTTGGAGGAACAGAAAAAGAGCAAACGGCAGACTGACCGAGTGATGAGTCAGACACAAGTAAACATAGGAGCTGCCAAACATCTTTTCCAAAGCTGTAGGGGGAGCTCTATAGAGAAACCTGCGAGCAAAAAGCGAATAAATGGCCACAACTGCATAGCGCCCCTTAAAGTAAAAGTATTTAAGTATCGTCAGGACAATGCACTCAAAGTATTAAAAGTAAAAGTACTCAATGCAGTAAAATCCCTAACATTTTAGAAACTGGAAACGATCCAAACAGTTCTGTGTTTAATTGGGTTGGCTAATCCTTTCAGCTGTACTTGTAGGCCGTTATACTGTTGGATAGTTTAATTTATAATAAAACATGATGTTTTATAAATTGTGTTTTGTGTGCAAAAACCTTAATTTGTAAAGTAACTAGTAACTAAAGCTGTCAGATGAATGTAGTGGAGTAAAAAGTAGAATATTTCTCTCTGAAACGTAGCGGAGTAGAAAATGGCACGAATAGAAAAGAGTCAAGTGAAGTACAAGTACCTCAGTATTTGTACTTAAGTACAGTACTGGAGTAAATGTACTTAGTTACATTCCACCACTGATCTGGACCAAAGAGCCTGACTAACCACCAGACCGACATTACAGTCCTTAAAGCCACGGCGCTAGCTTGGCTAATAAAGTTACCTGTCTTAAACTCACCTGTCCACGTGCCATATTTGGATCCAATGCATGAATGGGTTAAAGCTCACCTTGGAGAAAAATAGCATGTAAAGCTCCGGAGCAGGCCATTTTTTTCTGTCACCTGTACACTGAGGGGTAGTAACTGGTGTAACTTACCCCGTCTCTCTCACATCCTCTTTTTGTGTCTCTCCTCTCCCGTCCTGTGCTCATCTCTCCATGGCTTCTCTTCTTCTTCCTCCTCCAGCTCCCCTGCTGCCCTCCTCTGACTCAGAACAAAGTTAATGTGCTTTAGTGCTCAAGATCGGGTTGATGGACATATTAACTTTGTTGCTGATCTTTCTCCTTGCTTTTTTTGTGTCTTTGTCTCTCTGTCTACTTCTGTTCACATCTCGTAATGTTTTCTGTCTTTCTGACCTGCCTCTGTCATCTCTTTCTGACTTCAGCTGAAACAATTAATCTCCCCATCCCTCCATTCTCCCTCCCTTCACCATCTTGGGCTCGACTCTGTTGTGTAATGGTTGTTCATTGGCTGACTTACTCCCTCCCTTCTTCCCCTTTGCCTCCCCTCCACTCACACCGTCTCTCTCTCAGGGAGATCAGCCCTGCACTGGGCATGCTCCGTAAACCACCTCTCCCTAACAAGGACCCTCATCCGCTACGGGGCCGCTGTGGACCTGCAAGACAACAAGGTCAGTTCTGACTGTTTCTTTATCAGTGGTTATTAAGGAGGAATCCTGATTTATCCATGTTTCAAACAAGCTGACTATGTCTGTTTAATGTATATCCTCCAGACATCACAGAAGTACGTTGTTTTTATGATTATTTCTCTGGTAGGGCGAGACTGCTCTCTTCCTCTCCGCCATCCATGGTTGCTATGATACGGCCAGACTTCTCCTCCTTCATGGTGCGAACCTGGAGCTGCACGATCGGAGAGGACGTCGTCCCATGGACGTGGCCAGAGAGGGCATGCATCACCAGGTCCTGGAACTCCTGTTGGCTCACCAAATTCAGAGAGGGCCTGTTCCCGTCGACTCAGCCAATGACATGCTGTGGGAGGATCGCACCCTGATGTACTCGCCATGGGTCGGATCACAAGGCATGCCTGGAAGAAGTGCCTCCTTCTCTGGGATCATAGGGCATCGAGATATGACCCCACCTCCACAAAAGTAAGTCTTCAGTAATAAAATGCACGCACAGACGACAGTATTCGTCTCTTTAACGGCCTTCTGATGATTTTCCACCAGCTGAGTGAGAAACTCATGAGATTATGAGTTACCATACCAGCTTTTTTTGTGTGTGTGTGTGTGTGTGTGTGTTTGTGTGTGCATATTTTAGTCAATCAGGTAAACACTGCATAATCATTGCATTTTTTTTTTTATTTGCTGTTGGCATCAAACTAGGGGGGTGGCTATTAGATCCTATAAAAAAGTTACTTTAAGCACAGCTGTATGACTGTGACTTGCGGCTTGCAAATTCCATGTAAGAGGTAGTTACTCATCATGGTTAACCGTTATTATTTACATTTTGCAGTAAAGCAGTATTTTCACAGTAATATTCATTAAAATATATATATTTCACACTGAAAAATGGCAATAGTGAAACCACTACAACAAACTGTGTTGAGTTTCAAAATATCAACTAAAACTTGGGAAGGATTTTTTTTTTTTGGGGGGGGCATGCTTTACAAAATCAGGCAGTATGAATATTATTATTTTTTTAATACTTTTTATTGATCCGCAGTGGAGAAATTACAATTTACACTCTGTTGTTGCAAGCTTGCAATACACACACACTCATGCTCAAGTCCTATACATGCACAAATGGAGAGATGTCAGAGTGAGTGGGCTGCAAGTGCTGGACCAGCGCCCTGAGTGATTTGGGGGTTGCTCAAGAGCACCTTGGCAGTGCCCAGGAGGTGAACTGGCACCTCTCCAGCTACCAGTCGACACTCCGTACTTTGGTCCGTACGGGGACTTGACCCTCCAGTTCCCAACCCAACTCCCTACTTGTAACAAGTGAAAAGTTGTGTTGGAGTCTTGTGCTTATGTAGTTACTGTTCTAAAAAAAACGCTTCCTTGGTGGTGCATTCAAAGACACTCTAAAGTCAAAGATTTAAGTGTTTAAGACAAAGACTGCACAGTAAATTTGTATTTTATGGGATAAACATAAAAACTTTTTGTCTTGCCAGTGATTGGTCGATGAGCCGAGTGCAGTACCCCTGCCCTCAGAACTGGAGACCACAGCTCAACCAATCCGCAACAGCGCTGGTCCCTCCTAGAGTCATGGGCCGCTCCCCTCGGCCAATCAGCACCTTACAGGAGGTAACCTCAGAAGACGAGGATCGTGATAGGCATCAGGAAGTCCCCAGAGCGGCAACACCTCACTTCCTGTCGCCCCAGCCTGCCCCTCGGCAGCGTTCCTTTTCCTGCACCCAGCATGCATTGCAGCGTCGCTCCAGTGCTCCCCAGCCAGAGCCCAATTATATTATTGTGACAGACAGAACAGCCAATGAGCCCATAGAAAGAGTGGTTGTTTCACCTCCTACAGATGCCGCCGTCCAATCAGATCGCCAGCCCGTTATAAATGGTGACACTCCCAGTAGAGCAGAACAATTAGCGGTGAGTTCAGCAGATTCAGAGCAGAAATCCAGAGGTGAGAGGTCAAACAACACTCCTAACTCCACACAAACAGCATTGTAGAGAAACCAGCAGCCTTTCCATTCAGCCCATAGAAAAAGCAACGGAGAAGACGTGAACATAATGACTTACGATTACAGAGAGGCTAGGAGTTTAAGTTTGGCATTAGGTGTATTTGGTTGTTCAGCCTAATACAAACTAAAAAGCTTACAAGGAGGCCCAAAACCTGGAGGGAGTCCAACCTTGATTTGCTGTAATTGTGGGACCTTAATTATTATCCTATATGCATTTGTTGCATCGCCTGACAGATTTTCTTGTAAGATTACTTATTTGTTACATTCCTGTCAAATTAATACACAGCAGCACTTCCCAAATCACCTCCACAGTTTTTTACTCAGCATTGCCTAAATTATTATTATATTTTTAATAGGGAGGGGGGTATTGTTCATAATTTCACATATTACATAGGTAAAAAAAAGAACATGTCTGAGATGAATGCCAGTTAAGTGTGATGAATATCAGTCGCGCTGCAACATCTTGTGAAACTTGTTGCCAAATATTATAATATATTCCCATGGTCTTGACTTATATCAGGTTGTATTCTGATAATTGCGGAAACAATCAAAGAGAAATTATTAAAAGAAACATGTGCATGGTAGCACAAAGATGTCTGAATCATGCTGATGCATGCAATAAAGAGACTTTTCATGCAAATAATGTGAATTTCTAATTTTATTTTCAAATTATCTTGCATAAGTCAGGCAGGGCAGAAGCCACAGGAGTTTCTCTATAACTTTAGGAACCATCCAGTAAAACAAAGAGCCGATGAATGTGCAGTCCAAGTAATGCTGCGGAAAATATGCTGCCAAAGTTATTGACTCAATGGTGACCCAGTCGAAAAGCTCCCAGCAACCTGATACAACAGGGTACAATTTGGAAGTCTCCAAAGTTTAGAATCACTTTGGGTTGCTGACTCACGATCCTCAACCAGAGATTCGATAAACACAGACTTATGGTATCTGACCTTTTCCCCCTTTCTGTGGCAGTGAAGTCCCAGGCCAGCAGCTACTGTCCTGAGAAAACATCCTCCTACGCATTGCCTGTTTGTATCCGCCTCCAGAGGAGCAGCTGGCGAATACAGAGGGGTGTCAGATGTCTTAATGTGGTCCTCCATTATTTATGGGGTTTGTATGTATAAAGACTATCAGTTCTGATCTGTAGACAGATGACTGATCCTCACAGTGTCAAGGAAATCCTTAGACAGTGTGCATCATATCATTCTATAATGCCCCACATTCCAACCAATGACATGCATAAAATAGACTGTATCCACTCAACATTCTGTTTCCTTGGTTACATTTGGATACATGTGATATTCGGGCCATTAAAACAAACAGGACTGACCTTTACCAGTCATGCTGGGTAGGAAAAAAAGAGAGCAAAACGCCCATTTGCACTTTTATTATCTGTTAGTACAGCATTAAAAGAAGTGTGTGGAGGACTGCAAGCTTTCAGGTTCCCACCCACACACTTTACACGCTGGTCACTTAAATGCAAATTATGCACTGAGGTTGCTCCGTCGTTTTCCTTATTTAAAAGGCCTTAAAATAATGTCCTAATAATGTCATATAGTCAAAAGGGACATTTTACTGCAGAATGAGTGCGGCAGTTCTTACTTAGGTAGGATTTTGAATGCAGGACTTTTACGTTGTTGCAGTGGTATTTATACTTAAGTAAAGGATCTGATACTTCTTCCATCACTGCAAAACGGACTGCTTGCATAAGCAATGTGCATGAAGATAAACAGTTATAATGTTGCAGGGAGAAAGAGGCAAATGGTCACATGTTCTCCACACCAAATGACAATAAATATATATATAAACAAATGGCCTTTAGTCGACATGGCAACATGCAGACAAATGTTGAATGAGTGTGACAGTGGGAGGATGTCCCACAGCTCGTTCTCATCATGGGAACGTAGAGCAGGAGGCTTCATCCTCTCTTTATTACCTGTTAAAACCGATACTTCATTCACAAAGTGTGCTTGGAGGAGAGGTGACTCTCAGGTTCCCACAGGCACACGGGAACACGAGTTATTTTTTATTTGACCTAAACACATTAATTGGAAGAGCCGCGCGTAAAAGGAAAGACTTTACGCGCGCCTCGGTTGTCCATAGAGAACTACAGAAAGTACATTACATTTGAGAAAATGTAATGTACTTGAAAATAGAGATGACACAACGACTTGATTCATTTTTGCTTACTGAATGTAGGAGACTGTCCACACCGACAAACCTGTAATAATGTTGGCAAATGTTAGAGTAGCTCCTTCAACTCTCTCTCATGGGAAAATTGGGCAGGGAGCTGGGTTCACACTTTGTTACGTGTTAGAATCGATACATCATTACGAAGAGTGGTTGAGAGAGAAGACGCTTTCGGGTTCCCACGCGTTGCTTCTCAGAATGCCATCATGAAATGTGCCATTTTTGTTTTAATCTCATTATTTCACAGGTATATGCAGAGCCATGCGTAAAAGGTCATTTTACCGCGACACATACATGCTATTCTCAGCAGACTTTGCAGATTGTTTGTTCGTTTGTTTGTTTTGAATAAAATAAGATAGATTTCGCTTTGAAGTGTAGTTTCTGATTTGGTTTTGTTTGCAGAGCTGCGCATAAAAGAGTGGATTTTACGCACACCGTAACAGTTTACTTTGTTGCAAAATTTTACGAGAACCTCGAGCAGCAGTGAGTCGGTGAATGAGTGAATGTTCTCGATTTCTCCAGACTTTCTCGGCTCCACACTCCTTATTTTCAGCAGTATCAGCCTGAGGACATGTCCGTTTCTCCGTCCATAATAAAGGCGTGGGAGGTGACCACAGTCATTTGTCTGGGCATCACGCTGTTTTGGCGGATGCTTGTTAATTTCCCTTACAGATGTAAAATGTGTCACACGAGCTGATAACACCTGCCATAGGCGTGCCGCTCACTCTCGGCGGGGCAGCTGCGCGTCCGCAGATTTGGGAAGGGTCGGTCTTTCAGTCTGCATTCATTCCTTGTCAAAATGTGTTGAAAATAGATCATTTTGAAGTAGAAATAAAAAAGACATGTATATATTTTCACATTTTCTAACTTTATTTAAATGTTTTAACATTAAAAGCCTCTTTCCACTGATATGTCCAAATTACTGTTAAACTGGAGCAGACTGTCAACCTGCAGGAAAAACGAGTCACAACAAAGCAGGTGTTTACTTGTAATGCTATGCTATAAAATATATTAAACACATTAACCACTTGGTAAATCTGAGTGTAGTAGTTTCAGCATGGAGTAAAACTGAAATCAAACGAAGTCTGTGGGTGGAGCCTAAAGTTACGCCCACCTATGGCTTAAAAGCACTCACTGAAGTCTCTGTGGTCATATTCAGCTGTGACTGAAAGACCGACAGACCAGTTCTTGGAATACAATCATGAAGTTGCTTCAGGATTCAGAGGACGCAAAGGCCCAAAGGAAGGTAAGCTACTTGTATCATTTATGCTTTCATTAAATATTTCAGAATATTTGAGCCCTTCACAAGCTCTGTTATCTGTATAATCTCTCTTGAGATGCACATCACTCCTGTTCAGGGACAAAAGCATAACTGTTGAAAAGACTGAAACAGTTTCGCCTTTAAACTCGTTGCCTTTGTTCATTTATTCAATTATCTCTTTCTGTCTTGCAGAGTCTCAAACCTCAGGTGGAGAGACGTCGAAGGGAGAGAATGAACCGCAGCCTGGAGAGCCTAAAGACTCTTTTGCTACAGCGGCAGGTAAAGTCCACAAAAACTCTGATGGTGGCCAGTTGGTTCATCCTAGAAGATTGAAGGTCTTTCAGTAGGGGCTGTGGAACTGTGTATTAACTCTTTGTTTCTGTCCTAGGAAGCTACTCAGCGCAGAGTGGAGAAAGCTGAGATACTCGAGCACACAGTCGTCTTCCTGCAGAACACTGCTGAAAGAGACCAGATGAGAGCTGGAGGTGGTGATGGTGGAGGAGGAGAAGGAGGAGGAGGAGGAGGAGGAGGAGGAGGAGGAGACCAGAAACACTCCTTCCAAGACGGCTTCTCCACCTGCCTGCAGAGAGCTGCTCAGTTCCTGGGACCTGAGGGGAAAGGCCTGTGGCTTGGAGCAGCACTGGATGCATCTTTTGCTGCTCGCTTTCCCATTCAGTCTCGGACTCTGCAGGCGTCCAAAGAAGACGTGAAGCTCATTCCTCCTCCAGCTCTCTGCTTCTCAGGAAGTCCTCCAGGTCTATTCTTCGGCTGCTGGTGGACAGGTCCGGGCACAGACTGTGCACGCCTGCCCTTACTGTGACCAGTTGTGTTCAGACCAATAGAGACTCGCATCGCTCTCCCACGACTCCCCAACAGCCCCACAAAGTGACGAGTCGAGCGAGCAAACAGAGCCCGTCCCAGAACCAACCGATCAGCCAGTCAATGTGGAGGCCGTGGCCCTGATCACCACGCAGTGACTTCAGAAACTGAACTTTTATTGACTCTAACATGCTGATTAATATTCATACAAGAGCATGTGTTCTTCATTCGACTCTACAAGGACATATTCAGTGCAATGTATTGAACACGGGCCTCCTGCTATCTGTAAAGACTGATAAATGTGTAGATATTGTATATCTATTATCACACCAAGTGCTGCTACGGCCTTTACAGGCCACCTCCTGTTAATTGTGTCATATTGTGTTATGTATTTTTGCACCTTTAATTTATTTTATTTGTCATGTGCAAATAAACAAAAGGAAAAAATCACTCAACAATGCATATGTGTTAATTGATTGTTTGCTGGCACGTGTCTTGAGGAGCATAAGCATAAAAGTGTGGACCTGGGCTGCCACGTGGGGATAAAAGGCGCCATGCGGTGACGTTTCACACAATAGAATAAGCTTATCGTCACTCCTTTACGTCGAAAAACTATAACCTGCATACAGGTGGCCCAACCATTAAATACATAGGCCTACTTACATTACGTAATCCGCCTTTTATTATCACACGTATGGTAGATTATCAGCTTTATAGAAAAAGTATATGAAGGCCTATATGTAAGAATCCCGGTTCAATTTAAACTAACTAAATACGTTGTTGGAGTGGAAGGCGTGCGTAAAAGGTGCCATTCCCGTGCGTAATGTCATATCTTCCTTCTTTAAAATCGACATTGAGTGAAAACATTTGTTTGCCAGTTTAAATAGATTTAATTGAGAATATGAATCGCTGTAAAGGGTAGTCACTATTTTCTGCGTAAATAACGATGTAGCCTATTTTAGCGTGCGTAAAACAGTTCTTAGCGTTTCACGTTATCCGAGCATTTAATTGCATCAGTTTAAAATGTTTTTCAAACAACAGAGGAAGTATTTTGGTCTGTAACTTATTTGCATCTCAATTGTTGGCGAATGCTCGTGGGAACGTGGGAAGTGTCTCCTCTCTGTGCCACCCTCTGCAGTGAATCAGTGTCAGTTTTAACAGACAGCAAAGCTGTAAATGCAGCGCCATTTCCTCTGTTCCTACTAGAAAGAGTTTAAACCCTTTGACGTCTCTTTATCTGAAGAAATTTAGTGTGGTGTAGGTCTGTTCCAGGCACGCGCCAGCTCAGCATTTATAACCCCAAATAAATTCGTGTGAATATAAAGTCAATATAAGTCTGATAGTGCTGAAGATAGTTTAGGTCTTGACATCGCCATGACTTTATAAAATGCGACTTTACTAAAGTGTTCAAACTAAAAGATATTCAAATTCTAAAGGAGATCTAAAGTTTCCAAACATACCAAATATGGCAGTATACAACTAGAACTAACTAGAAAAACAAAACAATGCTGGAATTTTTATGAAGTGGTTTGTTTTTGTCCACAATAAAGCCACCAGCATGACAGAAGTGCAGTCCTGTTTGTTATAAGGCCCGAATCTAAAATGCATCCTCCTATAAATAACTGTCCTTATGAGAAACAGTAATTAGAGGTTACCAGCTTTTACACGTTAGAAAAACAAAGACAACAAATCTTAATTTACACTATTCTATATTTTAAGGTAAACTCTGAAATTCTGTAAATTTCCTGTCATTTTACGCATTGCTTTTTACGCACCGTTTGCGCGTAAAATGCAAGGTTTCATACCATTGTGGCTTGTTTTTTGTATTAGAGCACAAGCTGATTTGTTCCATGGTGGTGAGATCGAGGTCTCATATCAGTAATTTGAGAATAAAAAACGGTGGGATCGAGGAGGGGAGGGGTGGTTGCTGGGGGAGGTGTTTGTACAGTTTGAGGTAGAAGTCTCAACACGCTGAGTCGATTCAGGGCGATTTGTTTTCTTTCTTTTTTATCTACACTACCGGTCAAACGTTTGGGGTCACTTAGAAATTTCCATTCCACTCCATTACAGACAGAATACCAGTTGAGACCAGTTGCATTGTTTTTTTAACCAGGGCAGGAGTTTTCAGATTACATTCTGTGCTTACATAATTGCAAAAGGGTTCTCCAATGTTTTCTCAGTTAGCCTTTAAAATGATATCAGATTAGTAAACAGAATGTGCCTTTGGAGCATTGGATGAATGGTTGCTGATATTGCATTAAAGATCAGCCACTGCAATTAAGTAAGCACATAATGTACTCTGAAAACTGCTGCCCTGATTAAAAAAAAAACATGCAACTGGATTCAGCTGGTATTCTGTCTGTAATGGAGTGGAATTGAAATTTTTAAGTGACCCCAAACTTTTGACCTAGTGTTACCGTGGGCTCGGGTCGGACTCGAGCTCATTAAGCTTCTCTCCTTTCATTGTGCCCATTGTACACCTCTGCGCAGGGAAAACAGAAGGGCAATGGATGATATTGATTATATTTTAAATATCATACATACGCATTTTATTCACAGGCATTACACGTGACAGTTCAGTTGCCAATGCATAGCATCAGGAAGAAATTGGAGCGTCTCTTTCTCGTGGGAAAAGAGGAAATGGCGCTGCATTTACAGCTTTACTATCTGTTAAAACTGATACTGATTCACTGGAGAGAAGACACTTCCCACGTTCCCACGAGCATTCGCCGACGATTGAAATGCAAATGAGTCACAGACCGAAAGACTTGCCTGTTGTTTGAAAAACATTTTAAAATGATGTAAGTAAATGCTCGGAAAGCAGCGTCAAGAACTGTTTTACGCACGGCAAGAACTGTTTTAGGCACGACCAAAATACCTCGTTCTTTATGCAGTAAATAGTGACTTTGGCCTATAAATACAAATGTAATTGAGAATTTGAAATTCTCAATTACATTTTTATTTAAACGGGCACAACTAAATTTCTATTTCAAAGTAGGAAGATATGACATTACGCACGGGAATGGCACATTTTACGCATGGCTTCCACTCCAGCAAATTAAAACTATTTAGTTAGTTTAAATTGAACCATGTCTCTTACATATACATATTATTTTAATATAGAGCTGACAATCTACCATACTTGTAATAAAAGGCGGATTACATTAAATGTAATTATGCATTTCATTTTCCTGAATGGTTGGGCCACCTGTAGCCTATGCATGTTATAGTTTCTCGAAGTAAGGAGTGACGATTAAGCTTGTCCTATTGTGTGAAACGTCACCGCATGGCGCCTTTTATCCCCACGTGCCAGAACAAGTCAACACTTATGCTCCTATGGACACGTGCCAGAAAAACAATCAATTAACACATATGCATTGTTGAGTGGTTTTTCCTTTTGTTTATTTGCAGATGACAAATAAAATAAATTAAGGTGCAAAAATACATAACACAATATGACACAATTAACAGGAGTTGGCCTGTAAAGGCCGTAGCAGCACTTGGTGTGATAATAGATATACAATATCTACACATTTATCAGTCTTTACAGACAGCAGGAGGCCCGTGTTCAATACATTGCACTGAATATGTCCTTGTAGAGTCGAATGAAGAACACATGCTCTTGTATGAATATTAATAAGCATGTTAGAGTCAATAAAAGTTCAGTTTCTGAAGTCACTGCGTGGTGATCAGGGCCACGGCCTCCACATTGACTGGCTGATCGGTTGGTTCTGGGACGGGCTCTGTTTGCTCGCTCGACTCGTCACTTTGTGGGGCTGTTGGGGAGTCGTGGGAGAGCGATGCGAGTCTCTATTGGTCTGAACACAACTGGTCACAGTAAGGGCAGGCGTGCACAGTCTGTGCCCGGACCTGTCCACCAGCAGCCGAAGAATAGACCTGGAGGACTTCCTGAGAAGCAGAGAGCTGGAGGAGGAATGAGCTTCACTTCTTCTTTGGACGCCTGCAGAGTCCGAGACTGAATGGGAAAAGCGAGCAGCAAAAGATGCATCCAGTGCTGCTCCAAGCCACAGGCCTTTCCCCTCAGGTCCCAGGAACTGAGCAGCTCTCTGCAGGCAGGTGGAGAAGCCGTCTTGGAAGGAGTGTTTCTGGTCTCCTCCTCTCCTCCTCCTCCTCCTCCTCCCCCCCACCATCACCACCTCCAGCTCTCATCTGGTCTCTTTCAGCAGTGTTCTGCAGGAAGACGACTGTGTGCCCGAGTATCTCAGCTTTCTCCACTCTGCGCTGAGTAGCTTCCCTAGGACAGAAACAAAGAGTTAATACACAGTTCCACAGCCCCTACTGAAAGACCTTCAATCTTCTAGGATGAACCAACTGGCCACCATCAGAGTTTTTGTGGACTTTAACGCCGCTGTAGCAAAAGAGTCTTTAGGCTCTCCAGGCTGCGGTTCATTCTCTCCCTTCGACGTCTCTCCACCTGAGGTTTGAGACTCTGCAAGACAGAAAGAGATAATTGAATAAATGAACAAATGCAACGAGTTTAAAGGCGAAACTGTTTCAGTCTTTTCAACAGTTATGCTTTTGTCCCTGAACAGGAGTGATGTGCATCTCAAGAGAGATTATACAGATAACAGAGCTTGTGAAGGGCTCAAATATTCTGAAATATTTAATGAAAGCATAAATGATACAAGTAGCTTACCTTCCTTTGGGCCTTTGCGTCCTCTGAATCCTGAAGCAACTTCATGATTGTATTCCAAGAACTGGTCTGTCGGTCTTTCAGTCACAGCTGAATATGACCACAGAGACTTCAGTGAGTGCTTTTAAGCCATAGGTGGGCGTAACTTTAGGCTCCACCCACAGACTTCGTTTGATTTCAGTTTTACTCCATGCTGAAACTACTACACTCAGATTTACCAAGTGGTTAATGTGTTTAATATATTTTATAGCATAGGATTACAAGTAAACACCTGCTTTGTTGTGACTCGTTTTTCCTGCAGGTTGACAGTCTGCTCCAGTTTAACAGTAATTTGGACATATCAGTGGAAAGAGGCTTTTAATGTTAAAACATTTAAATAAAGTTAGAAAATGTGAAAATATATACATGTCTTTTTTATTTCTACTTCAAAATGATCTATTTTCAACACATTTTGACAAGGAATGAATGCAGACTGAAAGACGACCCTTCCCAAATCTGCGGGCACGTGCAGCTGCCCCGCCGAGAGTGAGCGGCACGCGCCTATGGCAGGTGTTATCAGCTCGTGTGACACATTTTACATCTGTAAGGGAAATTAACAAGCATCCGCCAAAACAGCGTGATGCCCAGACAAATGACTGTGGTCACCTCCCACGCCTTTATTATGGACGGAGAAACGAGACATGTCCTCAGGCTGATACTGCTGAAAATAAGGAGTGTGGAGCCGAGAAAGTCTGGAGAAATCGAGAACATTCACTCATTCACCGACTCACTGCTGCTCGAGGTTCTCGTAAAATCTGCAACAAAGTAAACTGTTACGGTGTGCGTAAAATCCACTCTTTTATGCGCAGCTCTGCAAACAAAACCAAATCAGAAACTACACTTCAAAGCGAAATCTATCTTATTTTATTCAAAACAAACAAACGAACAAACAATCTGCGAAGTCTGCTGAGAATAGCATGTATGTGTCGCGGTAAAATGACCTTTTACGCATGGCTCTGCATATACCTGTGAAATAATGAGATTAAAACAAAAATGGCACATTTCATGATGGCATTCTGAGAAGCAACGCGTGGGAACCCGAAAGCGTCTTCTCTCTCAACCACTCTTCGTAATGATGTATCGATTCTAACACGTAACAAAGTGTGAACCCAGCTCCCTGCCCAATTTTCCCATGAGAGAGAGTTGAAGGAGCTACTCTAACATTTGCCAACATTATTAAAGGTTTGTCGGTGTGGACAGTCTCCTACATTCAGTAAGCAAAAATGAATCAAGTCGTTGTGTCATCTCTATTTTCAAGTACATTACATTTTCTCAAATGTAATACTATAGTTCTCTATGGACAACCGAGGCGCGCGTAAAGTCTTTCCTTTTACGCGCGGCTCTTCCAATTAATGTGTTTAGGTCAAATAAAAAATAACTCGTGTTCCCGTGTGCCTGTGGGAACCTGAGAGTCACCTCTCCTCCAAGCACACTTTGTGAATGAAGTATCGGTTTTAACAGGTAATAAAGAGAGGATGAAGCCTCCTGCTCCACGTTCCCATGATGAGAACGAGCTGTGGGACATCCTCCCACTGTCACACTTATTCAACATTTGTCTGCATGTTGCCATGTCGACTAAAGGCCATTTGTTTATATATATATATATATTTATTGTCATTTGGTGTGGAGAACATGTGACCATTTGCCTCTTTCTCCCTGCAACATTATAACTGTTTATCTTCATGCACATTGCTTATGCAAGCAGTCCGTTTTGCAGTGATGGAAGAAGTATCAGATCCTTTACTTAAGTATAAATACCACTGCAACAACGTAAGAATACTGTTGATTTTAGAGATTACTTATCATTGTTGTTGTGAGTTAATGATTTCTATCTCAGATTTATTCTTGGCTGCGGGAACAACCCGTGTTTTCTTTTCTTTTTTGTTATTCGTTAAACTGAAATTCACTAAACCATTTTGAGACACACGTGCAGCAGCTCAAGCAGCACGCGACCACTTCACACCTAATTCAACGCGCGCCAGCTGAAAAAACGCTTAACAATTGACTTATGCATTACAAAACACGCTTGTATTTATTATATTGTATTATGTTTGTACATTAGAGCAAGTCTTACTCGTCAGTCCCGTCAAGATAAATAATATTTCAGCTGAATCAAATGTCCACCAGAGGCTGCTGAGCTGAGACCAACGTTTGTATCTTGCTTATTTGTCATATATTGTATGGCAAGTGCCTATAGGTCTTCATTTAGAAAGACTTAGACTTTAGAACAACTTCAAATGCCGTTGAGATCAGTCACAAAGAGTATCCAATGTCAAAACGACCTTAAAGCTACAAGTCAATATTTTATCTTCACTGAAAGTCACAATTTAAACCAGCAGAGTCCTGCTGCGTTTCATTCTGATAATTTAGTCAGAGACTATTTAACACCTGGGTGCCAATTAAATGCATTCAAATTAACTTGGTGGAGGAATACACACAGCAGTAATCCTCATTCACAAGAAAGCAGACATTACAGCGAGTAGAGTGTAACAGAGGCATACTCATTTTGGAAGATAAAAAAAATGACCGAGTGCTCTTCACTGAAACTGAGGCAGACCTACAATGCTAATGAGCTCAACTAAAATGGAACTAAGGAATAAAAGAAGTAAAAAGACGGAGCAACCAAGGTGCGTAATTTGCATTTGAGTGACCAGTGTGTGTGTAAAGTGTGTGTGTGTGTGTGTGTGTGTGTGTGTGTGTGTGTGTGTGTGTGTGTGTGTGTGTGTGTGTGTGTGTGTGTGTGTGTGTGTGTGTGTGTGTGTGTGTGTGTGTGTGTGGGAACCTATAAGCTCGCAGTCCTCCACACACTTCCTTTAATGATGTACTAACAGATAATAAAAGTGCAAATGGACGCTTCGTTCTCTTTTTCCCACGAGAAAGAGTCAGAAAAGTGTCTCCCATGCTGTCTCGCGCCCGTGACGTCCAGCAATGTAAAAGATTGGCCTAATAAAAAATAAAAAAGAATTTCAAATGTTTAAATATTGTCTTTTGATAAACGAGACAATGTTTTACCGAACGAGCCGATATAAATTCCTCGATTGTTTGGATTTGTGTCAAATTAAGTTCATAGTCAAGTGGAAAAACTCTTCCATAAATAAAGGTGACTGCATTCTCGTTTTTTCATAATTAATAATTAACGGCAGGGCCGTATGATAGGCCAAATGTACTGCTCACCGCTTCCACGGCAATGCTCACCCAACTCTTGGCACATTTACTGATAACTAAATGGACGAATTGCTATACAAATACAATGTTTTTTTTTATGTGGGTTTTAAACAATATTGCTTTTTGAGACCAACTGTCCTCCTCGTGCGTGTGACTGAACTTCAAAGGGCTGCAGGAGGTGTTGAGACACGTTTTGTTTCCTGTGAACTTACAGCGGACACGCGTAGAAAACAAATGGCCTGTGAGCAGCTGGGGGGCGGTGTAGGTGAGAGAAGGAATACTAATTACAATGAAAACAAACGCGGACATGAGCTGGAGGGGGCTCCAGACCCGATTCAACCTCATCCTGTCATATAAATTGTATGATAAAGAAAAGTTATTTTGACATAGTTGTACCTAATAACAACGTGTAGCCTAGATAGCCTATACATAGGGGCTTAGTTTAAGTATTAACTGTAAGACTGTGATTGTGTTTGTGTGATTGTTCTGTAATGAGCACACCGAGGCACATTCCAAACAACAAAAGTTGTATGGCAATATGGTATTTAATCCTGGATCTATAAATGATTCCTTGTTGAGAAAGCAAAGAGTTTAGTGCTGTTACATTCTGAATAAGTTTGACAGGGACTCGGCAGTTATAAGTACAGTGTGTAATTATATAAGAAATTATTATATAACAAATCATTTCATTTTCAGGAACAGAAAAGAAGTTCAGTCAGATCTTTAAGAACAGAACATGTACATGGGAACACTGTGCCAGGGCTGTATGCTTCAGATAAATCTGGATTGTTATGTGATTTTAATTTATATAAAAAATTATTTAGCTTTTTATTTGGTAAATCTGTTACACAGACTGCTCCGGGCTATATTATCTTCTTTTAGTCTGGGTTTAACCCTAAGAGGCATTCGAAATGAGTAAATAATGTGTGAGCAGGGCTATCTTTCATGTCTCTGAAGTGATAACTGCTACTGAACTCTTTCAACTCATGGCCAGACTTCACACCCGGAGGATGTAGCTCTGCAGGAGGCCACACTTCACACCTCCGAACTCCAACTAAAAAGAGCTGTCAACGCCAGCGTAAAAACAAAAGGCCTCCATCTTATAAAAAAAATCCACAATATGACACCATTTATTTTAAGAAAAGTTTTTATTTTATTATTTAAAAAAAAGAATACTGCTCACCATAGGGAGACATCTAGAATAAATTAGTGTGCAAAATAGACAATATATATGTAAACAGAATAGAAGTTACATTGTTCACAGAGCCACAGGTGTCATTAATGTCAGCAGACATCATGGCACCCAGGTGAATATGAGGTGGAAAGGTGATGGATGGACACTCAATCATTATCCACTTCAGTATCTTGAATCATGACAGCAGATGTAGCAGAGTTTTTTTTTTTTTTTTGCAGAAACTCTTCATCTCCAGGATACTGGCCTCTAAATGTGGGTCCCAGTCTGGGAGAGTCTCTGTGCCGTCAGCAGAATAGATAGCAGCCCAACTGACAGCGCTCATTCAAAAGCATTAAACAAGAGTAGCGAGTCAACCCTATACATACAAATATGATTTTTTACATTATTTACAGATTGTGGTTGAACATCAATGCTGTTAATGCATTATCAGAAGACCAGAGGCCATTGTTTGCAAGACTACAATGCAAATGGTCATTCAGGAACAGTTCAGCTGGCACCAGTGAATATTAATCAGTTGTTAGAGCCATCAAAAGTTCAATTTCAGAGGTCTCTGCGTGGTGATCAGGGCCAGGGCCTCCATAAAGTCTGGCTGACCGGACTGCTCTGGGACTGGCTCTGCTTGCTCACTCGTCTTATCTCAAGCGGATTAAGTCTCTGAGCCTGTTGGGGAATTCGGGGGACCCCCTGCTGTACCGGAAGTTGATACGGATGAGCAACACTGAAGGCTGGATTGTGCCGTCTGTGTTTGGACTTTTGCCTCAGCACGTGAAGAATGGACTTTGTGTGTGGCAGAGAGCTGGAGGAGGAATGAGCTTCAGTTCTATTTTGAACAGCTGCAGATTCAGAGTCTGAATGGGAAAAGCGAGTGGCAAGAGATGCCTCCAGTGCTGCTCCAAGCCCCAGGCCTTTCCCCTCAGGTCCCAGGAACTGACCAGCTGTCTGCAGGCAGGTGGAGAAGCCGTCTTGGAAGGAGTGTTTCTGGCCTCCTCCAGCTCTCGTCTTGTCTCCTTTGGCAGTGTTCTGCAGGAAGAGGACTGTGTGCTCGAGTATCTCAGCTTTCTCCACTCTGTGCTGAGTCCCACCCTGCATGAAAACATCAATATGAGTTAATGGAGTCTGCTGGCAGTAAGAGGCCTGAATGGTTCATAATGGTGCAATCATTTCTTTACAAAATCAATTCTATATTTAATTACATGCAACTCTTCAAATGTCAATTAAGTTATTTGATGTCCTATTATGACTCCTCACAGTAGGACAATTACATTTTCATTTTTCACAAAGCAACATTACTGAATATTAAGGGATTGAGATGAGACAGTATGGCATGTTTAAGAGCTATACAATTCACTAAAGATATATTTTTTTGAAACTGAAAGAAAGACAGAACCCACATTAACTCTTTTCACAATAGCTACAGGTGAATTCAAAGTTTTTTTACCGGTTGTTGTGACTCCTGAAGCAACATGTTCCTCAGACACTCCAGACTGTGGTTCATCCTCTCCCTTCGACGTTTCTCCACCTGAGATTTTATGTGCTGGAAGGAAAAAAACACAAAAAAATACATGGGGATGACCCAAATGTACAGCAGTGGGCGATTTAATTTAACTTCATCAAAAATCAATTTTCTGAAACACTTCTGTAGTTTCAACCAACGTATATCTGTGTGTAACCGTCAACATAGCAGTTGTTATATAAAGGGTATACAAACACAATTTATATCATGCATTGAGATTTCTTTTTACCTTTCTTTCGTTTGTTGCATCTTTCCTTTCCTGTAACAGTCCCATTGTAGCTAGTGGTCCAGTGGGTTTGTCTTTATCCAGTGGTGACAGGTCTGCTACTGAGCAGGCAATGTGGCCTTTGACCCAGGCTGCTTCTTTTACCTTCTCCTGGACCACTCACCCAGACTCCTCCTACCACCCGACCCAATTTTACAATCGCATCCACCTCCCCCAGCAACCACCCAGCCCCTCCCCTCAGCTCCTCGAGCCCACCGTTTAATATTCCCAGTACTTTCAATCTGATTAAAATGACTTGTTTTACAAATTACTGATCTGAGGCTTGGATCTCACCATCACGCAACGCATCAGCCACAAAAACAAGACACAAGGTTATGACACCTATATTGTGCGCAAAGCTGTGCGTAAAAATCCATGCGTAAAATAACAGGAAAATATTGAAATTTTGATTTCACCCTAAAATATATAACATTTAAGTTATCATTGGTTTTGGCATGTAATCAGTGGTGCTTCATGTAGAAAAGCTGGTAACTAGTAAACAAATCATAACATACGCAAGAAGGGCAAATTTAAAAAAGATTAATATCCATAATAATTTTGAGTTGCGTGTATAGTTTTTGCCCTTTTATTGTAATGCTTGTTTGTTTAGGATCCTCATTAGTTCCTGCACTGCAATCATTTTTTTGATTTCTTTATTTAAAAGGGACAGTGCACATTAATCAACATGAGTACAATGTCCAACATGTAAATGTGCCAGATTTAGCCATACAGGCTAATTTTCATCTGTAGTCCCTATTCTTCCCGAGGTCCTTAAAACTCTCTTTATAATGGGACAATGCAATAATGAATACGCACATTACAATAGGCTACATCATAAACAATACAGAATAGGAAATGTTATTCCCTGTTATATAGGCTACATATTATATTTCAATATGATTTGCAATTTTCTTGGGATATGAGTAGCCTAATATGTTATAGGGTTGGACAATGAAATGTAGTCATGTGCGTGTGCAAAGGCAACATACATTTTATAAACATTGTGGCCAGGCCCACAGGAGCCATGTTAAAACTTTGTTCACGTGTTTGTCAAGTCATACCAGCAGTTCATGTTAGCGTTGGCATTCCACCCAGAGCATGAATGAGTCCAGACACCACCGGGCAAGCACCTGCATGGTCTGGGTAAACACAGCAACCTGTATGCAGTAAGATCTGTACCATTTGTGTAGCATTAGAGGTGCGAGTCACTGAATGAGTTGGCACTTCCACTATCCATCTGTTCTGCGTGTTTATTAATGAGCCAAAACCTGGACATCTTTTGTCAATGATGACATTTCTGGTGCCAAATGGAGAAATTATAGCCTACGTATTATTTTGTCAAAATAATTTAATACACGTGGCTCACCAACATAACTTTCTGCTTATTAGGTCTAGCTTTCTTTCTTTCTCCTCGTTCCTTTCTATGAACTGCGCGCTCACTTAAGGCGTGTGCTGACCCGTGTGTTGCAATTCACACTTGACGCCTTTGCATTTGTTAGTCAGTCCGCAGGGTGAAGGTGTTAACAGTGGTTAACATTTTGCCTTCACACCTCCATGTCACAATAGACCACGCGTGCCATTTGGCCAGATGTCTCGTGCTGGCCTCGCCATTTAGCGCCACAGTTGTTCCGACATTTGCTCATGGAAACCCTTTGATAATAAACAGGCGACCGTGGGAAAGATGAGAGACTGTGGCGACGCACACCTGGCAGCCTTTTAAACAAGTGGTTTTAACCCAAGGGCCCTTAGGGGTCATTTGCAGATGTATATTAATTTACAGCCTTGATTGCATTATAGATGGGGCACATGGATGCTACAGCATTTAACTCCACAAACCACAAAAAAACCCATCTCATCTTAACGGTTAGAGAAAGTAGTCTATTTTTCTGCATACAACTTGGAATTATTAAGTTTCCATCCACACTGCACAAGAAAGCAACATTTGAATTGTATCTATGTTTATTATAACTTTATGAATATTTACTACGTTGTGTAAATTCATTTGGTATTAGTCGTTTTATCCTGTTTTTAGGGTGCCTTTAACATGAGCCAGAGTTTGCCTTTAGGCTTTCTTTGGCTCATTTACAGTTCTTTTTTATGTTGATCGCTGCCCTTGTCAAATAAACTAATACAACAAAAAGGAAATATGCACCATATCAGCACAATATGAACTACATGTTAAACTGAATGTTGAAACTAGATTTTGACACAGATCTGCTACATCAGACGGGGCAGGAAGATTAGGTAATTATACAGAGCATGTACCTTCAGAACAAACGTCAATGTTGCAAATTCCCCAACATTTTTCAGTCACTTACGCATTGGACAATACAATAACATGTAGTTTTTTTTAGTATGTACCTCTTCAATATAAAAAAGGTACTTCCAGAGAAAACTGTTCACAACGAGATCTGTCTCTTATCCAGCGAGCATCAGAAATCAAATTCTATTCACCTCCACTGTATTGGGATAAAGAGAAGCCGTCTGTATAGTTTAACCTGTACTAATGTCTTGTGGCTTCCTGCTGCTCTGGTCTAAAATCATCTGGCCAAAAGGACTACAGTTGAAAATTAGCCGGCTGGCTCACACAGGCACATTTACAGAAATGTTGATTAATGTGTGTTGTCCTTTATAAATAAAGAATAAGAAAAACATGTAAAAAACTGGGCTAACAAATCCAAAACGATTTGCATGACTAGATACAGTTGGGAGGTAACATTCGGGGTCTTCTGTAATGTGAGAGTG
Source organism: Perca fluviatilis (assembly GCF_010015445.1). NCBI lineage: Eukaryota > Metazoa > Chordata > Actinopteri > Perciformes > Percidae > Perca > Perca fluviatilis. The sequence continues at coordinate 30,133,607 of NC_053118.1, read as the reverse complement.
AACCAACCCTTTAATAATGCCCCCCCCCCCCCTATATATAGTCCAGGACTTTTGACCACTTGACTCATACATCAGTTGTGAATACAGAGAGTCTTTATTGTAAAAGAGGTAGAGAGAATACAGGTGTTTCACTGTACAGAAAAAAAAGACAGCACTGTTGATACTCATTCAAACCATTGATAAGGACTCACACACACGCCTCATTCATTTTACAGGGACACATGAGCCCGGTAGAAAACAAAAAAACTAACAAAACAGAGAAACAAACGCACAAAATCTTTGGATATTTCTCTATTGTTCTCTCATTCACTAAATGCATCCTCTTTCTGAGCTGTTAAAATTAAAATAGTTGTAGCACTAATAATAAAACAGCAATAATATTAATAATGATATAGTGTGCTAAAATCAATGATAATGCTGTCCCCACCCTCCCATTCCCAACCACAAACGCACACCTCAGTAACATGTCAAAAGTAGTGGAAAACAAACCCTACAACCAGGATAATAAAACCACACGTGCATGCACACACACACACATACACACACACACACACACACACACACACACACACACACACACACACACACACACACACACACCACACACACACACACACATCCGTGCACTCAGCTAATCAATCAAACATAATAATGATCCGCGCTGAGCAGTAAGAAAACAAAAATACAATGTACATTTAAAATAATCAAACCACATACAAAAGCAACTGCAGCCACGTGGGAAGTGTGATATCATTCTGTCTGTCTTTTCCATCAATCTTTCCGTCGCTGTCGTTCTGTGCCAGTGGGCAGGGCCATCAGTCAGAGTTTTCCGAGTGGTCGCTGTGGGGCGAGGCGCCGGACGGGGGCGAGTTTCGACCATGCCAGTTCCCGTTAGCCTGAGAAATCGAGAGAGAAAAAACAAAAGAAACAAACAATGTGTCGGAGGTCAACATGGCACTTATGTCAGCGTTGTACTTGTGTCATTTTTCAGCACATCCTGTTGCTTTTAGCACCTCAACCAACAAAAAGGCACACACTTAACATTACTGCCAACTATTCTTCTACACAATTAAAAAAATGGTTTGGATTGATTTCGTATTTTCTGAGGAGCTACTGTCACGGTTCATGGGTGAAAATAAATTCCAAAAGGCTTGACATTTAATGGAGTTAGATAAATTCATCACAATAAAACGAAGGCTGTACCAAATAGTTTGAAGCTTCATTCATAACGTTGATATTTGCATTTTAAAATCAACATTCATGTCTATTAATTCTGTTTAAACCTGGGATTTCTGCACAGTTGCAAATACAACATTAGGCTACACTAATGGGAGCTGGTTCTAAAGTTTTCTTTAAAGCATAAGGCTGGAGTTACTCCATATTTTTCTTACTTCAACAAATGTCAGGAAAAGACCAAAACCAACGATGTGGTTAGTCTCTCAGTGTGTGTGTGTGTGTGTGTGTGTTTAAAATTATGAAGACATGAACATGTCATCCAGTGCAACAGTGTGGCTCATTGATGTGTTTTTAGTAGTTTTTGGACAACAATGGAGCTATACAGTATGACACACAGGAATAAGATATATAACATGTTAGTAATTCATTGTTGGTTTTGATGTTTCATGGGGCAGGTTGACATAAAGAAACATATACAATGTCACCAGCCTTATCATTTAACTGTGTGTGTGTGTGTGTGTGTGTGTGTGTGTGTGTGTGTGTGTGTGTGTGTGTGTGTGTGTGTGTGTGTGTGTGTGTGTGTGTGTGTGTGTGTGTGTAAAACTATGAATACCTGCACTCCCATTTGGTAAGCAGACTGCTCGCCGTTCACAGGTGGAACCCCGAGGAACAGGTCAGCTGACCCGGACAGAGAGAAGGACCCAGATCCTAAAGAAAGACAAAAACAAGATAGCAACTTCAGTAACAGTTTAGGGTGCAATACTATGAGTATGCTATTAATGGTATAACAGAATTATATATTGTGTATTATGTTGCATTTAAATGTGAAGAGTCAGGATGTCCTACAACGTGCAATAACTTGAGATTAAATGCTCTATAATATGTCAAGCCTCAATTTGTGACCTGTGCACAGTGTCTTACTGCCCCTTCTGTCACATTTTCATTCATACACTAGCTCCCTCAACTAATCCAAGTCAGTAGCAAACAGGAAAAGTTTTTGCAGGAAAGTTACTAAAAAAACAATGCTGTAAAAAAATTAAATAAAAAATCAAATTAAAGATAAAGCGGATAATTGCACAGCACACCAGTTCCAAAACAGACACCAAAACTGGCATTACTGTTAGGACTGCAAACTTGTCTGTTGAGTATGCATTTCCTCAATGCCTGACAGCGCTAAACATTTTCAATTTCCTGAGCCTCAGGTTATACATTGTGTTCAGGTTACCCATATGAGTGACAAGTTCAGGGACAAAAGGGACAAAGACAAAGAAGGGCAGAACTGCCTCAAGGCAAGTTTGCATACTGTAGCTTTGCGTGTCTTTTGGTACCTGTGGAGTTGGGAGTGTGCGGGGAGTCGTTGCCCTGTGGGCCCCCTAAGGCTGTCTTCATGGCATAAAGGTTGGCCTCTTCTTGGAACTTGCCAATGTTTTTCTTGTAGCGGATTCTCTTGTTGCCAAACCAGTTAGAGACCTGGCAGGAAAAAAAAGAAAGACTAAAAAGGTCAGTGTACACGCTTACACAATTGTTCAACCCTGAGCAGTAGATTAAAAACATATAAATGCTTAAGCAAGAGTTAAAAATGGTGTGTCTTTAAGCGCGAATACAGAAAAACTGCTACTTTATTTGTTCACCGACACTACACAGTACCTCAAATACACACAGCTTAGTAGATGTTATTAGAACATCAAAACCCCTCGACCTTTCCATTGCTGCTTGTTCCTAAAAGTACAGTCAGTTGTTTACCTGAGAGACGGTGATTCCACACTGTTTGGCCAGTTCCTCTTTGGCTTCTTCACTGGGGTAAGGGTTGGACAGGTGGGAGTAGAAATACTCATTCAGGCCCTCTGTGGCCTGTTTGCTGAAGTTGCGTCTTTTGCGCCTGATGAGACACGAACGTGTGATAAGTATTGGGGGGAAAAAACAACAGATTTTTTTCCTTTGTTATTACATTTTTACACAGCTGCTATTTATAGTCTAAGATGTGGTTAGGGGTCCCTTGCCCCATTCTGTAAACTCAAACATACTGTACAGGTCTGAATGGCTACGGGTTATATAAACATGCTGTTGGTAGAATACGCTCATAAAAAGTTAATATATTCCACCTAGAAATGTGAATACAAAAGGTGCAAATTGACATGAAATTAATTCTGAAAAAGGGGCATTAGCATAGCTGCATATTACTGCTAATAGCCCAGAGCATTATTTTCACTCTCAATTTCTGGTTGAAACTATAACATTTGTCAAATTAGGAAATGTGTTGTAAAAAATGAGTACTACATGTTTGCAGTGACTCACATTCACAATTTAAAACCATAATAATAGCTGTTCAAAACCAAGCTAACTACAGTGACTGTCGGTAAAGGTGGTGAGGGGTGAGTACTTGATAATCAAAAGATAAGATTTTCAGTGCAGTATTCCATTAAAAAAAAGAAAAGAAAACCACCACACACGCCTACCTGGCATCAAGAAAGCGGGACCTCAAGATCATGACTGCCTCACATGTGCTCTGCTTCAGCTGGGTCTGGATCGTGCTGAACTTGCGGTGGATGATGCCGACCATGCGCTCAATCTCCCGCGGAGTCACGGGCCGTGTACGCGACTGCTCCCTCAGCAGGTTCATCACATGGGTGGTGAACTCGGTGCATGCCTGGGAAGGCGACACATCAAACGACGGACAGTGAAGGACAGACATGCGCACAGCAATGAAGCAATGTGTGTTATGTTGTTTTCATGTTAGTTTGATATGATTTATCAAAAGCCTATTTTGAATTTTACAACATGGCATTTAGTTTTCAGTTATTGTAGAGAAGAAAATGAAATGCGATAATAGAATATCCTGAAAATTAGCAGGTTAGTATTACGGTTCTTGTCAGTAAGCATGTAGGAGCATGTATAAGCATAATTACTGAAGGTCTTAGCATAACTGGTATGTCACACTGGTAAATTGAATGATCCATAAAGCAGCTTAGTTCTATACAACTTTGCTGTAGAAGGGTTGCTTTTTTTGTATCACAGCATGCTCAACAGTCCACTTAAAAAAACTGAAGATTTTAATTTATGTTGCAGGAAGAATGTATTGTATGTTGCTGATGAGTATCATTACAATAGTGGATTTCCCAACAGATCTGAATGTGCCTTTGAATAATAGCAGACAATAGGGCTTTGGTGTAGATTGGTATGTGTTACTCTTAAATCATTTTAAAATGCTTCTTCTCATACAGAGATATGAAGCTTATACCTGGTGTGTTTTGATCAGCAACATAAGGACAGAAGTGTATTCCCGGCAAAGAAATGTTTTGTGACTGAACTCTAGACCTAACATGCCAATGGATTACGCTTCTGGCGAGCAGCTTTAGTACAGGCAAGCGTGTACGGACAATGTCAGCGCTCGTCTCCTGTTGCGACACGGTACCTGCTCATACTTCTCCAGCTCAGTGTGGTAGATACTGCGAATCTGGCTCAACTTGCTTTTGTAGTCGGAGTGCTCGAGCGAGCTGTCAGGTGACATCCCTCCCGAGCTGGTGGCAGCAGATACAGCGGCAGCAGCCCCGCCACCCTTTTCCGGCCCCGCCACACCCTCTGCCAGCAGCATGTTGTCCAATCGCACCAGCTGAGGGTCCTGAGGCTCGTCCTCCTGGGCGTTTCTCATTGACAGGCCTGTCAATAAGACAAATGTCAACTGGTTTTGTGGGTGAAATAGCAACAGAAGACCGTATGGATTTGTGTTGTCTTACAGTACAGTCACATCCAATCACATGTGAATATTTCCTCCATCTCCCATTGACTTCAACTGAAACTTGTCCAACAACTGATTAATTCATCCACGCATCTCCTGTTTACAGCAATTGCAATATTAATTTATTACCCACATCTGGACATCCTTTTCGGGGCTAAGTGCAGGGCAATATCGCTGGACTGAAAGCAAATATGACTGCAACCTTTAACAGTGTCTCTGCAGGTTTTACATTTTTTTTTTTTTATGTTTGCCTTTAAAAAATGGCTTGCTTTGTTTAACAAAGGATACCTTTTAAATAATCTTTTATAACATAAATGAAGAGATCTAGCTAGAAGCATTACCCACCACCCTCTTATCTTTCTGTAACAAACTGTTGCAAGTACTATACAGTTATCAAACCAACCAGCAACCAGTAACATGTATAGAACTGCCCTATAGGCATTGTATGTCTCTTTGTCCAGCTGCTGTTGCCTCCATTTTTATACCAAATAGCATTTTATATAATAGCTGTCTTGTTTCGTTTATCTTCCTGTGTACATTGGTTTTTGACAAGGAAAGTAAAAATATTGAGTTACTGACAGCCCGAGTCAAATTCCTGATATGCATGTGTAGGATTGTTTGATTTTATTGGCTTCTGATGAAACACTGTCAACACAGTCTAATAACGCTGCAATCAGGGCCAGCCAGTTGCGTAGGCAGTATAGGTGAATGGCAGGGGCGCCATGAGCGCCCCAAAGTCCACACAACAATATAACTACATAGCCTATATTAAAAAAGGCCCTATTTTCAAGGTTACATTTTATAAATATTTTAATATCAGCTACCCCTGCAAATCCTGAACCACCTGCAGCTTCAAGCTCTCCTGTCCCCTTTCCCTCAAACAAGCCCAGCAATGCAGCATCAGTTTCCCCTTTCCCCTCCATCTCAGCACAGCCCAGTCATGTAGAATCAAGCACTCTTGTCCCCTCCACCTCAGACAAGCACAGCAATACAGCATCAAGTGCACCTGTCCCCTAAACCTCAGCACATTGCTGGGATGCAGTGTATCACAAATGGCTGACTGGCCATCGGTTTTAACTGAGTAGGTAAGAAAAGAGTTTGTTTACAGAGGACCAGCCTTGTGGGAACTCAGTACAGCATGGCTATATTGTGAATATTGCACTGAAGTTTCTCTAATATAGTTTTTTTTGTGCTATACTCTTATTTATATTATATTCATAAATCTTTTTGTTTGCATTGGTTTCTTTAATGTTGTATTTTGTGCAATACCTTCTTTGTATTGTATGTATAATTCATTTGATGTCACTTCATACTGCTTTGTGTGTGGGGTTTTTTCCTTTAATTTTTTTAAAATAATTCTTGAGAAAAGAACACTGCTTTTGTTCAGCCTCCGCATCACAATGTTTCGATACTACTAATGTTTTGGTCCCTCTGGACCATGTCAAGAGTGTTTTGTTATATTTATAAAATAGAAACAAACGTAAAGACATACAGCTAGGCAGTTTCTGTGGGATTGTGAACACAATCATTGATGGTGTAATTGGCTGCGATGTAAGGGGGCTGCAATAAGTCAATAACGCACTGCACATCAAAACTCAGCCAGGCGGGTTTATAAATAAATGCATGATGATGGACACTGACAAAATCAAAACTATTTTTAATAACGTTACCAGTTTTTTCCTTGATCTCGCAAAGGACGCTGAATAATGCAGGTTTCATTCGGTGGCAGTTGAGTGCATGTTTCCTGTGCATAAAGAAAAGAACGTAGCTAACGTTAGCATTGCAGGCTAACTGTAAGCAGAGGTAGAGTGACGATATGCAAATTGACCAAAACAAAAACACAAATTAACCAACTACGTTAGCTAGCTACCGTGGCTAATTTAGCAAACGTTAGCTTCTGACGAGCTAAAGGCTAAGGAGGTAACACTGATAAACTAACTGTATACGGTAGCCTTTATGTTCGGTCATATTTACCTTTGTTAACCATATAATAGCGCCTCAACATGGGCTGGATAATGCAGTTTTAACGTTTACATTAGCGCTAACGTTAGCTACATATTGTAGCCTTAGCTAGCTAGTTAGCCTTGGTTAACGCAGCCTAGCAAGCTAACGGCTAACAATGGCTAACGTTACGTTTGAGAACATCGCTGCTAAAAGACATAGCTAGCTATGTGTTTGTAAATGACCGCAAATAAACAATTAGCATTGGCTAACATAACCGCGTATGAATCTGAACAGTTTATAACAAAAGCAACGTTGTTTTCGTTAGCTATCGTTTTCAAATTAGTTATCTACTAGCTAAATAAACAATAGATTGCAGTTCAGGAAACTTTGTCGGAGTCGACAAAGCGGAAACAAAAAAACAACAGCTGCAGCGCTGAAAAATAAAAACAATCAAAGTTAACACCAACTTTGCTTGTGCCTCGTCCAGACTTTGGTCGGTGATGGTCATTATTTGCTGCAGTATGTCACCAATATCTCTGCGGTTTTCATGTCCGTTTTCTGTGCCCTCGAGGCCCGAGTCCCCTCCGTCAGACCGACGCTGGGAAGGATGATGAACCGAGTTAAGCGCATGCATCCCGGGATGACCACTCATGCCGAGTCCCCGGCCGTTGGAGGGCCCGTTGCCAGTCAGAGGCTGCTGCTGCAACATCTTCAGCGACGCACAGTGGCGACGACTGCTGCCCAACTGTGCTCACAGACACAAAACAACACAGGCTGATACGAGGCATCGCACAAAGCTGGGTCCCCTAGCGATTGACAGGAAAATGCACAAGCTATGATGACAACACACTACAGCATGTGATCGACAGTGCTTTTCTGAGGCAGCAGGGGAGTTAACACTGCTGGGTAAAATGTAACTACAACAGCAAAACATCTGCACTCCCTGCATTTTCACAAAGCAGAAGTGGACGTGTGTGTGTGTGTGTGTGTGTGTGTGTGTGTGTCAGGGAATACAGTAACTAATAAATGAAGTGAAGATCTAACTAAATAAAACGGAGATTATGTGCTTTATTTTAATCCTAGTTGGTTTCAAGCAACAGCAGAGACACATTCAGATTAAAGAAGCTGCTTTTTAATTTCTCTGGTTTAACGTCATGATCTCACTTAGGCAGCTTCTCTCACTTGTCTGACTCTACTTCTCGTTTTAGCTGCAAGTCAACAGGATGTGTGCCAAAACCACATCAGTGTCAGAAGAACTGTGCGCCTGTTTCAACATGTTGCAGTTGGGTATGCCACAATCAAATGAGCAGCAGTTAAAGCAGCAGCTGCTTACAGCTGCTTTGACAACTTTAAGTTTATCTCAAATGATGAAAGCATTTTCTTTGGACCATACCTAGGCCTAACCAAATACACGACCAGGGCTCCTTCTGCTTTTGACTGTGATATTTCACAATAGCATATAGCTTGTCAAATGCAGGCTAAATAAATAAGGGTGGGCTGTGGTAAGAGGAACAGGAAGAGAGGAGACGAGAGAGAAGGTAACAAGGCAGACAGAAAGGCGAGAGCGTGTTACATCGGCATGTGAAACTCCTCATTGCAGGTTTTTTTTTCTTCATAAAGATATTCACAAGACAAGTGACAAGCCAAACATGCTGTGCTCCGTCTGGGGTGACTTCAAGAGATGATGCTTTGAGGAGACGAAGTTTAAAAAAAGGTAAGAATGAAAGCACTGAGTTTACATGTACTGTATGGTAAACACCGCAACTTTTGGCAAAAATATACAACAGAAACTAATCAGCAACCGGAAGTTGTTATAATCATGTTGTCAAACAGTAAGTCAAACAGGAGTATATGAATTACTATTAGTTTTGTCAACTTCTCAACATCTAGTCAACAGGCTAGAACCTGTCAAACTGGTTTCTCATACATTTATTTGCAAGAGAAAGACACAGCTGCTCTCTAGCAGTTCTCGTGTCTAATCCAAGTTACTTCAGGGTTGATAAATGTAATGTTTGAAGTATACCAATGAAAACCTTTGTCCTATGATCTTTGACCTAACCCCTGTTTCTGTGTATCTTCTTGTCAGGGGTTGACTTTGAGATAATGGACTGCACAGAGATTAACGTTGAAATGGCTGAAGAGGGGCTACTGGAACGTCTTGTCATCACAGAAGAGGGAGACATGACTGAGACAACAAGCAGTTCACTTGTTATCATACAGAGCTGCAGCGGAGAGATGGCTCTGATAAAGGAAGAGGAACATAAAGGAGAGAGCAAGCACGAAGAAGGTATAGCAAGTAAAGTGTATTTAAAAGAGCCCAGCCCAGAAAAACAACAAGCCAACGCAGAGGACGACCAAACAGGGGAGGTTGATGTGAATGAGGACAAACCAGAGAAAACTGAGAACCTGAATGGTGGACTAAATAAAGTGGACAGTGAGAGTGAAGGGCAGCCACATGAGATAATGAGGATTAATGAAAAACCTGAGAAAACCAGTGACACAGAGGATGAAAATGTGACAGAAAATGACCCAGTAGTGGACATTAAGATGTTCAATTTATCTGAGCAACAACCTGAAGGGACACAAAGCCAAGAAGAGGATTCAAAAAAGGTTTGTGGACTGTTGTTATTTTTGCTTTGGCTTTGTCATATGCCCTGGGATTACCTTTAGATTATCATATCTGTAAGTAGGTGTTTGTAATGTTTTTGACTTTACCAACCTTTTTTGTGGTGGAAAAACAGCAGGCATCATTTTGTTACAGAGCACGTGGGAGTACGTAGGAGTCAAGTGAATTCTTTTGCTGATGCCAACAAACAGTCTGTGCCACTCACTGAGCAACCTTTTTTCCCTCCTTTATTCTTTTTCTGCCACCTACCCTCGTTTTCTCAGGCAAACCGGTTAACCCCTGACTTCCCAGACACACTGTATGAGCTTCTCTGCACCCTTCAGGAGGGGAGACGGCTCAATGACCAGCGCTGCTCCTTCAGGCTAGAGAGTGGGATGAGGAGGAGGAGGTGCCACTCTGAGCCCAACACCAACAAGCCGGCCAACAGAGGTATCCTGAACTTTTATACATCCCTCAACATTTTTGCATATCCTGCACCATACAGCCTCTTTTTTCTTAAAGCTTTAGTACATAACTTTTTTTTTTATAATAATGAACGTCCGTTACATTCAAGCCATTGCCAAATCAGTAGCTTTTTTAATATATTTTTTTACCTTTATTTATTCAGGGAAGGTTCACTGAGAGGAAGCCTCTCTTTTGCAGGAACGCCCTGATAACAATTCACACAGTTGCACACATCCATACCTGGAAACTGCCCAGTACAACCCCAGTCTGATCTGCTGGCCACTGAGCAGCTCCACTGGAGCGGTTGGCCTTGCTCAAGGGCACCTCAGCGGTGGTAATGAGGGAGGGACAAGCGCTGCTCTTTCACCCACCCAGATTTTATCCTGTCAGTCTGGCGATTGAACTGACGACCTCCCGGTCACAAGCTCGCGTCTCTAACCTTTAGGCCCCCACTGCCCCTGTTAATTAATTAAGACTACCAGCTCCACCCAACTCTCTCTGTATTTCTCAGGCTATGTTCAGAAGATGGTGTCGTCTGGCGACTTTCGCGCGCAAAATCTCGAGTAAAGATAATGACCTTTTCTGAAGAGCTCATCATGTCTTTTTAATCCTCCGTGTCCTCCTTGGCTACGTTGCAACTGCGTAAAGGAGGGGTGGGGGCTGTGCGCGATCACAGAAGGCTTGTATCATGTGGATGCACCGACAGAATTGTTGTCATTATTTAGAATTCCTCATGGGGGAGACAGAAACTATGCACTCTAGCTTTAGTGTTAAAACGTTATATGTATGTGTTATTGGTTTCTGTATTTTTGTTTTGTTTATTTCATATTAATATTAAAATTTTATGTATACACCAACAACCAAGGCAAATTCCTCGTAATTGCTACTTATTTGGCAATAAATGCTTTTCTGATTCTGATTTGTTTCCATGTAATGATACGGACTCAAGTTAAACATGAAACTACGCGTTCTCTGTGACTCAAGAATGTCTTGAAACTTATGCAACCAGCATGTTTTCACGTCTTTCCTTGACCACCGATCACTCAAAGTCTCCTGCCATCTGACCATCAAGACTCTTTTCTCTCCACAGTCGTCTTTTCCTCCATGACTTCACTGCAGAAAGAGGAGTTTTTTGAGTTCGTGGCCACTGCTCAAGCTCGCCGACTGGATGACCAGAGGTCGCAGCTCGAAAAGTCTCAACCACCAAAAGCAAAAGCAAGAAGTTTCAGGGGCAGCATAAAGCAACTCTCTTTTGTGAAAAAGCCTGCGCCTGCACCAATTCCTGTGCCTGTGCCTGTGCCTAAAGAGGACCTGTATAATATGATTCTCACAACGCAGGTAAGCAATCTGAGCTAGTTTGCTTAGATGCTTTTATCATAACAGAAGGTGTTGTCAGCTTTGTTTCTTAGAAAAATGTCCATGCCAACTTCAGTGGGGAAATATTTGAGTTTATACATCACAACACCAGGCATTCATTTTCACACTTTCCTTCCACCCATAGGCCCAGGGCAGGCTGGAGGATCAGCGCAGCAGGGCTCCTGGTCCCATGGACGATGAGGACTTCTTCTCCCTGCTCCTTAGGGTCCAGGGCGGACGCATGGACGAGCAGAGGACTGAATTACCATGCATGCTGCAAACCTGAGATGGAAAACAACAAACTGTTGGGCTGCAGTGAGAGCCGCCCAGTATTGTAGCCATTTTAGTCTGATTTCTGTTAAAACAGCGTTTATTTTTGTTGACCTTGATGATGCTTTGTTTTCGGGAATTGCTATCCCTCTTGATAGTGTTGGTCAGTGTTAATGCTGTTGAGATTGTGGCAAAGAACGCTAATGTTTGAGCAACAGCGCTTTTAACGTTTCTTGAGGAATGCTCCTGATGATATTGTTAACTTTACTGCTAGTCAGCTAATATATTCTTTCCTAGTAAAAAATGATCAGTAGATATGCTTTCTCATCTCGCCAAAGTTTCTATTTTATTGAATGTCTGTGATGAGTGGTTGAATGATTTTGTGTGTGCTCCCGTTCCTCATGTGGAGGAGGCAGTCTACTGATCTATTTTGTTTCTCCTTATTTGTACAGTAGACATTAAACACACCAGGGATGGTTGCTTCCAGGCCAAACAGGGCTTGACTGTATATGGATGATTCTTCTCCAGAAAATAAACAAAATGTGTATCTGAGTCATTTGCATTTATCCACTTATTCAAATTTGTCTAAAATGTTGTCAGGAGAAAGAGACATTTAATAAGCTCTAGTGATATCGTCATTATGAATATTTTTAAATCTCAAACACAGTAATGGCCTGTAAGCCTTTAATTGCAAGCATTCTAGCAGTGACACTAACAATGATGTGTAAAAGCTGTTCTTTTATCTTCGTCGTCATAAATCATTCCCTTGCTAGGTCTCATTCCCACAAACCTGTGATAGTGTTAAATCTTTTTAAAGCATCCTGTTGCACATAAATCATAACATTAACATAGAAAGACAGGTAGTGATGTCCCATTTATGGAACAAATGAGGCAAAGATAAAGGTGTTGTTTTTTCACAAGATGAAGGGACTGAAAAATGTTATCTCAAAGTTCCTGAATGTTGTCATTTTTATTGAAAGTCACATCACCCCAAAGACAAATAGTAGATTTACACATTTAACGGTGTATTTTTTATGAATATTAATATTTATTAGAGGACTCAAACAAAGTTTGACATAAATATAGTGTTAACTGTGAAGTTAATCGTCAATAACAATGCTTTACAGTATTCGCTGCTATTAGAACAGGGTTGTAACTCATTCAAACTTATGCTCCAACTTGTTTTTAAAGGCCCGATATACTTAAATAACATAATAATCCAGGGCCACAGTGTATCACCAACCAGAAGGGGCCCCCTGGCAACCTGTGACCTCCTCTGATGTGCGTTTAGCCCCCTCAGCGCAGAGGAAAGGTTTCCGAGGAAGTCCTGGCCCGTCTGCACAAGAGGTGACGAGAGGACACTGCGTCACTTCCTCAAACAATGCACAATTATGTGTTATGTGATAGCAACGCTTTGATCAACACTGCTGGTTGAGATCTACATTAAAAGAAGAAAACATATGTGGGTCAATTAGAAGAATAAAAATATTGCTCCTAAAGGTAATGTATTTTTGTTGAATTATAAAAAAAAAAAATAGGGAGATCAATTAACTCATCAAAACGTCTCAATTTCAGGTCAAATGTCATAAGATATCTCCCATTCTTGATGACCGTCATTATTCTGTCACGCATACTGCTTTTCTCGGCCTCTGCTCCAAATCGTCAAGTTCTATAAAGACAAGATAAACAGTTCAACCAAATAAGAAGAAGAAAGGAGAAGAAGAAGAAAAGCATGTCGCAAAAAGTAACCACACGAAAGTTGTGAACAAGTCAAACAGGAAGAAACAACAACCCATTAGACTCAAGTTCCACTTTTAAGATGCAAATGTGCAATATATTTATATATAGGCCTACCATGTCATTTTGTTCTGGTATGGCCAACATTCAAAGACCAGATATTAACCAGGTCAACATGTCTTTGTCATTATTTTTTATTTTAGGTGGCGGATTGTGAGTTCCTTCTAGCGTGGCGTCGGGGTATTTTACTTAAGCGAAGAGTGTTTAAGTCTGTAAAACCTTCAGTGAAACCTGCACTCTAACTTTACTGTGAAGGTTCACTGTCTTTCCATCCTGTATGGAGTTTCAGAGGCGACCCTAAACACTGAAAATATCTCATATAAGGGGGATCTGGTCAAATTTATCAAATACATTTTATATATTAGGTATAGGCCTAGCTATCAAGCCCCTATGTATCAAATCATATTATTTAACGTTAGGTGTACCTTTTGTTCACACTGAACTTGGAAAAAGCGTGTTCAATACTATGCTGCACACAAGTGGAATGAGCTCCAAAAAACATGAAGGCCCAGTTTACACGAAGGGAAGATGCAGATATTTTCCTGCGGTTTGGCCTCTCATTTACACGAAAACCGTGTTTTTAATCACAGAAAACGATTATTTCTAAAAATCCGGCCAAAATGGAGATTTTAGAAAACTTCGTTTGCACGTTTGCATGTAAACTGAGACAAACGGAGGTTTAGGCGGCCGAGAGAGAGAAAGAGGACGTGATTGGTTGCTGTTATTGCTATTGTCGGGATTCTGATTGGCTAACGTGGGCTTGAGCTTCTCGTTACACTGCCACCTACAGGTCTGGCATGCTCTTGACGGTATATACTGTATACACGGGTACATATAAACGAACACTTTTCTGAAAACTGAGAGGTTGAAATGTCCGTTTATGAAAATAGCCGGCCACGTGTAAACGTAGCATTAGCTTACAGCCAACTCACCATGACCATATACTGATTAAAGTTCCCATTTTATGGATGAGTCATGAGATTTCGTATACATTAATTTTACATGGCATGTATCAAGCGGTACCCAAAATTCCAATGGGCATCCTCAGCCAAATCAATGGCAATAATTTGAAAACTAATTTAAAATCTGAAAACAGTGTCTGCAGTGACTATGAGATAGAGAGAGTGTGTCCTACATAGGAATGAACAGAGAAAACAAATATGCACCAGTGACATTGGAGGCCTTTAAATAGCCTACCGCTCGATTCGATCTATATTTGTAGGTTGCGGTGCAGTTGAAAGACTCTGAGCGAAATGATCTAAATATGCATAGAGATGGGCTTTGATAAAGATCTGTAGAATTTGATACTACCCCTCTCTATCTCCCAATCTCAAAGCAGTCGTTGCTGTGCATGTCTGTCAGCAATGAGACTGTAAGTCAGCTGAAAGCTACATACATTTTTTTTTTTTTACACGTTTTTTTAAGCTTTGACATCAAACTATTTTAATCACCTTGTTGTCTGTTTGAAGACTTAAAAAGTTGTCTGACTTTGTCTACCGACTCCTCACTTCATGTCTAAACAGTTTAAAATTAGGGTAGCCTAATAAATTATTACTTTCCAGGAGATTAAAAAATAAATAAATCTTTAAACCCCGACATCTGTCCCTCTCTTTACGGTCTCCCTCGGCAGCAGTCTAATGTTGAAAGAGCGCCACCTGCCTGTTGCCATAAAAATATAAAAATAATAATAAACTGCCTAATGGCAGTGGCCGAAAATGGTAATGCAGTTTATTTCCCTCTGCCTCGCGTCGTGTTAGACGCGGGTTCGAATCCACGCGAGTGGCCACATTAAATAACAAAACAACAAAACATGATGGGCTCGTATTTCCAGCAGACAGAACAACTATAAACAGTACTACAGTTGCAGCTGAGGCTAAAGGAAATGTGATTTAGCTTAAAGGCCACCTCATCACCTGATTAAAGATTACACTTCTTATGAACAAAATTAGGGCGGACTTGCCTAAGCAACTTAGCAGGAGATGAAAAACCAGGCTTCAGTGTGGAAAAAGGCAATGCAAGATCTTCTGCTCGCGCCACTTTGAGCCTGCAGCCAACGTTTATCTAACAATGATTAGAGTAGTTGTTGGCGATATTAGGATAACTGGAGATGTCAGTTTAGTTTCGCTTAATCGAAAAAGCTGTGCCCAAAAGCGCTGTAACTCACACACTGGTCTGGTTGGCTCCGACTCGAGTGTTGTGCCGCGCTGCAACCCGCCTACTGATTAAAAGCTTTATCTGGAGTGGAGGTGCATTTCTCTCTGTGTCACACCTGAATTAACGGCCATCTTTGGCTCAGTTTTCTTTTTTTTCGTTCTGTTCCCCATAACTTTTTTGGGCATCTTGCATTAATAAAACGATAAAGGGGAGATTTTTGTCAGACGTTTTGCACTTGTTGTTTTGACACACCATTCAACTGCTATATTTATTTTATTTAACTCTTTTTTTTCTGTGCAGCCCCGCCCATCCGATGTCGTCTCCGAGCACTTGACTGAAACCTAGGACTTTTAGAGAAGGATAAGACAGGAACAAGGACGTTACGGAGCATTTACAACTGAGTTTAACAATATTTTTTGTCGTTGTTTCGTACATTTTATAATATATATAATAGTAAAAACTAATGAGCTTGTATCTGTTGTTGTATTTTTTTTATATATTTGTTGTTGTAGAAGCATGTCGGTGTTGGCTTTCTTTCAACGGTTGCATGACGTCGCTTTCTCATCCTGCTGTTATAGTCCTAGACATAAACAAGGATGTAGATGAAGATGAAACTTGCTCAGGATCAGGATTGGGAACTACGGTAGCTACATCTTCATGCTGAGAACAAGTTAAGAAACTATTGAGGACGTGATGAACGAGGAGAAACACGCACAGCCAGAGGTGGGTAGAACTCTGTTTTGCCTTCGTGGTTAAATTATAATTATTAAAGTAGCTAGTGACATGGCAACAAGCTCAACGGTTGCGACTTGCAGTAAGGTCTAGCTAACGTAACTGTGATTTATTCCTTCACCGAGATTCCTCTAATAACCTTTCTGTAACGGTAGCCTACTGTCGTTTGGATTATTTTCATTGACATATGATTATTTTGTGGACCTAGCTAGCTAGCTAGCTAACTGTTATATGTTTGTACACCGTTGAGACTGGACTAGTGGTGGAATGTAACTTAAAGTATTTAGCTACTCAATGTTGAGGTACTTTTACATTAACGTTACTTGAGCATCCGGTTTATGCTGACGTTCGTTTATCATTTTCTTCACCACCTTTCAGAGAGAAATATCCCACTACATTTACTTGATATCTGAATGTCTGAAAATACCATAGACAGTAGCCTATATACAAAATACAGTCAAAAAATAAATGCGGATGTAGCCTATAGAGAGCTTCCCAATAATATGTAAAAAGAATTAGCCCCACCTTGACCAGCTGCAACATTAAAGTGGTAGTTGCACATTAATGCATCAATACTTACATACGTACATTTTGAATGCAGGCCCTTTGCTTGGAACATAGTATTTCTGCACTGTTAAATTTGTACTTTTACTTTCAAGTACAATATCTGAGTACTTCTTCTTTAAATGGCTTAACTCAATATTTCGATATTCTTATCTCTGTATCGAAAATTCCTTTACTACATTAAGTTAGAGACCATTTGCAGGTGTACTTCCAAGTAACATTTGTTACAGTTAAGGGTAGATACACAATTCCCTAAGTGTAGAACATATATATTTACTTGTTATGATTAATATAGGTCTGTCTCTTTTTCTTAGATGCTTCTGTTCCTGTCCCTGCTGATCTGCTGTGTGCCACTAGGAGGCAACACCTCACCAATAACCTGCTACAACGACCAAGGAGATGCAGTTGATTGGTAATTCATTGATTCAACAGTCCTGGACAAAAACAAGCTTTTAAAAAGTAGACTTTATGGTTTGTTTTAACCCTGTTATGTAGCTTAAGAAAGCTTACAAGAAATTTGAAACAATAATTTGCAAATCGGTTTCCGTATCAAGCTGTTTCATTTACACCTTTACACGTGTCTAGTACTGAGTTACTGTCTTATTCTCTATGTTAGGTTCTATGTGTACAAGCTGCCTAAAGAGCATGGCGAGAAATCTCCCCATCAGGGTGAGCTGTATATACTGCTGGACAAAGGGAGTGAAGGATGGACTAATGGGAAGGTGACAGTGAACGACACCACTGGAGCTCTGGGCAGGACAGTCGGACAACTGTACTCACAAGGAAAGGTCTGCTTCCACCAGGTGTCTTTTTGTCTGTAAAAAAAAATAAGGGAACAAATACTCAGTCTAAACATAGCAAACTCAGTTTTGCTTTACTGAGAGTTGGAGGTTATTGTCTGGGAAATGAAACCAGTGAATGAGTTATCACACAGTTTTAAATTCCTTTTTATTCATGTATTAAATGCATGCATGATTATGTGAAATGGCCATGCCAAAGTCTACATTTTTTTATGACAGACAGGACTTCACTTTTTATTGGACAGCTCTCTAAAATACAAATGATAAGAAGACTGATTGTATGTTTGAAACCAAAGACTGTACTCCTCATCTGCCTCTAAAGTGAATTTGTTTATTCTTAAATTGACCGTATCCTTTGTATGGGACACAGTCCACAAGGATAAGACTTTTGGTATTAATATTACATTTCTTTGAACCCACTGTAGTATTAATATTTGTTTATCTGAATCCTCATTAGCTTTTGCCATTGTAGTTTGTAAATCTTCCTGGGTTATTAATATTAGATTTCTTTGCATACACTTATCTCTAATGTAAAACAATATTACACAACTAAATTTAGCCCAAGCAATATCAGTAACAAATACTGTCTTCCAGACATCAGCAGATGTAATTTAGTTTTTGGCTTCTTCTGCTTTTTCGCTGCAGTCCCAAGACTTCTCATTTTACAGAAAGACTTATTAAATGCAGTGATAAGCCTTTTTTTTAATTTTTTTTTTTTTAAAGAAGTGTCTGCTACAACCACTTGACATGATTAGATCAGACTTAGAACTGAGAGTGAGAACTGAAAGTTACTTGCTCATTTATATACAGCTGGTCAGAGTCTCCGAACAGCTGGGGGAAAGATAATATAGCGGTTTCAGCAACATGCCCATACAAAACCTATGATTGTATACATCAACTTAACCAATGTTGTGCGGTGTTATTTTGTTTTTCAGGCGAAGTGTATGTGCGTCTGATATGAGTATGACTCTTTCCTCTTCACAGAACACAGAAGTAGCGTACATCCTTTACAATGACCAGCCACCTGAGGACTTTGGTGACAGATGGGTTGACAACAGTGGAGGAAGTGGGGGTCACACAAAAGGTAAACACCAGAGCAGTCGAGCTCCAATACTTGCATAGCCCAGATAGGCTGCAACGACATTTGACCTTATACTCAAACTCAACAAATATGGGCAAATTTTTAAAGTGTATAAATTATGTCAAAACAGAAATAATGTGACAGTTTTCCTGTATGTCTTCCCCACCCCTCTCTCCCCTTTCATCTCTCAGTTTTCCTATCCAATAAAGGCAGAAATGCCCTAAAAAAAAAAAGTATATCACAACACTGTATCAAATTAAAGATTTCTTAAATCAAGCTTCATTTTACACCTTATTTTCCAAACATCCAGTATGGGGAAATATACATATAGAAAAAACAACATTACATTACATTTATATTCAAATTATTATTTATATTCAAATATTTACATTATTCAAAAGCTTTAAGATTTGCCGAAAAAATACTAAAACAAAACTACAGAAAGTCATGTTTAAGTCCTAATAAATTGCTTAAAAAAAATGACTACCTGAAAGTATCAAGAATAAATGCATATTCTTATGGATCAATGGATCATATGAGAATGTGAAGACAATGTGAAAGGGCTCGCTGGTAGTGATGAAACTACAGAAAATGATCACCTGAATCTGCAGCTCCCCCCCCCCCCACCCACCTGTGATATGTTGAAATAAATTAAATGATACTAATAATAAATGAGGATAGTTGAGTTCAGTTAATTTTGAACTCTTTCATCTGGAGGGAAAACCTTCATACTTTTTGCTGACATGTTTTTAATATCTCTGTTTCTCAGGTGTTGTCTTGCTGGATAAGAATCAGGGCTTCTGGTTGGTCCACAGCACCCCTCACTTCCCCCCTCCACAACAGGAAGGACAGTATTATTACCCCAGCAGCGGCGTGAACAACGGACAAAACTTTATCTGCGTTACCTACCCACTCGACCGCTTCCAGACCATCGGTAAGGCTGGAGCCCTGCCATGTGGCTGTATAGCACAGATAGAGCTGTTATGAAAATGCACTCTTTGGGATGAAGATATTAGATAGTATGAGAGCTGGGAGCTAATGAGGACACATTCTCTGCCTTTCTGTCCGCTATTTTCACTAATGAATAAACATGCTTTAATTTAGAAGGAATTGCTTTAAAAACGCGTATCTATATTGGTAAAAGAGGTCACTTTTTTGCTCACTAGATTAAAAATTCCAACTGTTGTATGAAACGGGCCTCTAAAATGCAGTTATTTTGAAACAAAGTCTGCAAGATTACAAATAAGATTAGGCTGATATATTGGTTTGCCAATCCCTGGCAATATAATGGAAGTTCTTCAGTGAGTATATTACAGGAAACCTATAATGACATATAATATGCCATCTATTGGTGTGTGCCTTAAAGAGCTACTTAATGAAAACCCATTTCAGTATTAGTATTAGAGTATTAGTTTCCCACGAGGGTGTAAATGCTCTTTCTAAGGCTTTCTCAAGAATATTATAATTCTTCTGAAACCCTAAATATTTGTCTTTGTGTCTCATCCTGAAAGGGATTTCCTCAGTCGTTATTGTCTCGTCCCCACATACTTAATAATCCAGTCAGGTATTGACGCAGCAACAAGAAAATACAGATCCCAGATAATCAGCGTAAACAGGTGTCATCACCATGTCGCCGCGCTGCCTGTGCAGTTCCCCGGCAGACTCAGAAGTTGGCACAGTTGCTACAGCAGTGCATGGGCTAATGCAATTAGATTGAGGTGTGTTACCATAGAGATATCCATTTGATTCTCGCCTCTCCAGCTGGGATGCTCAGAGTGTGACAGGGTCCAGGTTTTTTTTTTTTTCAAACAGCTAAAGGTGTCACATTTCATTTTCGAGCACCTTGCAGCATGAATTTAAGGGGGGGACTGAGATTTGACACCACTATATAACTGAAGTGAGAGTTCAGAAATGCTACCTATCTAATAAGTGAAGAATAGTATGTTGTCCGAAGTATTTGCTTATTTATGTTTTAATACCCTTCATTACTGATTTGATTAGCGCAGCTACTTTTGTTTATTGCATAGAGTAAGTGCTGAAACAGCATTGGGCAATTAGGCCAGTGCTATAAACTTCATCAACGATAATTTCAATGGTTGATTATCTAAAAGCAACTTCGAAGGCAGCACTACAGCCATGCAAGTGGCTCTGTGAGGCTTTAGTTCGGCTCAGCGGCGCGTCAGCATGCTAACGTGCTCACAGTGACAATGCTAACATGCTGATGGTTGGCAGGTATAATGTTTACCATGTCCACCATCTTAGTGTAGCGGTGAAGCATACAAACATTTAACACAAAGAATAACTGAGGATGATGGAAATGTTATCAGTATTTGTTCAGATATCAAAGCAAATCATATATATAAAAATATATATAAAAATATAAATATATATATATATATAAAAATATATATAAAAATATAAATATATAAATATAAATAAAAAACTTCAGGGGGACTTGAATGTACCAAACTTTGTGGCAATCCATCCAGTAACGTAAAAATGCTAAATGTCAAATTTAGATGGTCCTAAATGGAGAAACCGAGGATCACTGAAGTCATTAAGATTCGCCATCAATGTTTGTGCACAATTTCAAATAAATATAAATTATTATAATGAATCATGGTCATTTTTCACTTTTTACTGACATGTTATATTGAATTTCAATTTAGACACAGGTCCATATCGCACATATAGACTAAATGATAAGTCAGTTAAGCATACAATAATGGATTAGTTAATCAATAATGAAAGTAATTGTCAGTTGCAGCCCTAATGGAGCTCATGGAAAGATGAGAGCAGGAGTGCATAATGTGTTGAGGTTAGAATGAAAGTAAAGTGTACAGTGTTATACTGTAGGTACTTACAACAAGACATTGTGTATCGTTTAATTTTTGGTACAATATAGGCCATAAAGGAACAACTTGCAGATTGTATAATACCTTTGTGTCAAAGAATATAGACGCAGATAAAGGAAGGTTGAAAGAAAGGCAGAAAAATAACAAAATGACTCCAAAGATACATACCTGGATTTTTGTCACTGCAGTAAAGAGTGAGGTCCTTACTCTGTATGTATAGCTATAGTTGATGTGCACAGTGTCGCAGTGCACGTTATTGATCTGCCTCTGCGCCAATGTCACCAAGACGGTGCTATTCATTTATTGTACTTAACGAATAAAGTGATTCTAGAGTGCCGTTAGCAGCGTTTGCCTTAAATCTAATTTGTTTTGCACCACAGGAGAGCAGCTTCAGATCAATCAGCCTAATGTGTACGACTGCAACGTCCCAGAGTCCTTGGCGTCCCTGGTGCCCGCGCTGGCTGCCGTCTGTGCAAAAAAACATCTCTCTGGTCACATCTTTCCACATATCACAACTGTATCCAATCGCAGCGTGACTCTGACCTCAAAGGATGGCACCGACTTCATCAGCTTTGCCAAAGGAGCCTCTTTTAAAAACGGTATGACTTTGGAGAAATAAAAGTAGTTTGAAGTTTGTTCTGGCCACAGTTCATCTTGTCTCAGCTTCACCTTGAGTTTCTTTGCAGGTATAGCCTACATAGGGCAATGTGAGCGTGATAAGTTCTCATTTGTAATAATAATAATTTGCTTTCTGTACTAGACCGTGTTATTTAACAGAACGCTGACCATTTACAGGCAATAATGAAAGCACGTTCCCATCCATCTTCCCTCTCTGCCTGATTAGACCTGTACCACTCCTGGGTGGCCCCCAGCCTCCAGTCAGACCTCCTGGTCCAGTTCTGGGTTCGCTCTACGGGCATCCTCCCCTCTGACTGCTCGCTGGGCTGGAAGGTCCTGGACATCACGATCATCAACCCGGGGCAGACGTTCACCTTCAAGACCAGCCAGGACCACTCCAAGTGGGCTGTCAGCCCCAAGGCAGCCGGGTCGAGGGGCGGAGGAGGCTGGGTGTGTGTGGGAGACATCAACAGGAACGAGGCGGAGGAGAAGCGAGGCGGTGGCACGGTGTGTCTGCAGAACCCGGTGGTGTGGAAGGCTTACCGGACAGCGGCGCTGGAGTGTGAGGCTTGTGGAGGAGGAACGATCCAGTGTTGACACCCTACGGGAGCCCAATGGGTTAAGGAAAGGGCCGTCATTTGATAAGGCTAATATCCGGCATGTGGGTTTTTAAGTGAAATGATAAGTTTGCACTTATTTGGTACAATTTCTTGTCCGAAATATACAGTATAGTATGTATGTGTGTGTGTGTGTATATATATATATATATATATATGTATGTATGTATGTATGTATGTGTGTATGTGTGTATGTGTGTATGTGTATGTGTATGTGTGTGTGTGTGTGTGTGTGTGTGTGTGTGTGTGTGTGTGTGTGTGTGTGTGTGTGTGTTCTATGTCAGGAGAAATCGAATCAAAAAACACATGCATTGATAATTAAGGATCTTTTTCTACAATTTTACATGTTTGTGATAATCATAATGTGGAGTTATGGATCACTATTAATGTTACTGCATGTGCATCAGACCCTCAATATAATACATTCATGATCAGGACCCTAGCAAATTCGAGTGGCCAAATCATGGAATTACAACATCACGTGATGCCTCAAAAAGACTTTCCCCCCCATAGACTTCCAGGGTGAGAGAGACGTCTGTAGGTCAGTGGGTACATTTTTTTTTTAGTAGCTGGCTCGGCCAATGGGAGTCTCTAGTGCGCCTGCTCTATGGGTTAGGTTTTTCTTTCTATCTAGCCCCGCTCATTTCAAACCAGTGAGAAGAGCAGAAATCCCTTGAGTTAAATAACTAAAACTGATCCAACTTTGGTAGAAAATAGTGTTTTCATGTGGGGCCCCATCACTCACAGTAAGAGGCCAATTTGAGGAAATATGCTTTTGGGGGCTTTAAGGCACAAAAAACATTTTACTTGTTCATTTAACTTGTTCAGAATGATAATCGGCTGTTATCAAGGGCTGTTAGAGCCTCCTCTTTAAACCAAATGCATACAGGACGATGCTAAAAGAGGACAAGTGGTCAAATCGGACAGGAAGCAGAGGGCTTTACAGGAAACATGGTGTTCATTTAGAAAAACACAAGAACCACAAAGTACCACTTTAAATGAAAGCATTTGTTCAAGTGTCTTCATAACCACTGGGTACTCTTTTAACTCAAACTAATGTTATAAGCTGTAACATGCTGCCTCACTCACTTGAACTTCTTTTGTTTAAATCACCATTAGCTGGTTTGTGGGTTCTCAGGGAGCGCGTCAAGCTTGGCTGGTAGAAAATGTAATAAAAACTGGATTTTAGGGAATGTTAAATGTATGAATAATGTGGGATTAATTGCACAATGTAACATTCAACACACACACACACACACACTTCACAAACTACAGACACTGACAACATTCAGGTGGGAGGAATGCTTTAATACTTTGTTTCATGAATGCTTGTGTTATTAGCTGGGTTGGTATGAGTGTTTCTAATGTGCTTTTTCTGACATATCCAGCTCTTCTTTTGTTATGTGTTATAGTTGTATCACATTTCCACATACATTCCTTGATTTTGCTTGAAGATGAAGATGCTGGCTATCTTGAATCAGAATAAAAATAATAAAAACAAAGGTGTATTTTTGTCACTGATGTATATTCAGCTTGCTTTGTTTACCTGATCCATGATAATAATAAAAAAATAGAAATGTGTGTATTTGACAAATACAGACAGCTTTAATTATGTGTATAGGATACTCAGCAGCATGGAAAATAGCTGTCTGTATTGAAAGTGGAATATGTTACAGCACATCAGTCAAAAGCAATGAAATTCATATAAAAGTAAATTTATTACCACAAAAATAGGACATCCTGTGTGTAGTGCATAAACAGCTTTGATGTGAGACTACACAGCACTGGAGGTGACTGCATTTCCTCCACGTACACTGTATACATTCTAATGCAAACACGGGAAAGACGAGCATCCTGTAGAGAAAGGCACTAAAACAATCAGTAGCATAGCATAACGCTAGCACACGTCATCTATTATTACCCAGAATCCTCTCCCTGGTCCCCGCTATGCTCGTGCCTCAGCCAGTAAGGTGGCCTCACCAGCACTGAGCACTGAGTACAACTACAGGTCACAAGACTTTTTTTTTTTTTTCAAAGAGGTTGTGTGTTTTAAACCAACATGGAAGTTAACATGTTCATTCATAACATGAAATTGGAGCTGAGGCTTTTTTTGCTGTACGTAAACAGCAGTGAAGATGTATCCTGCTGAGCTGTGTGAAAATCTGCATAAATTAAGTTTAGCTTATAAGTTCAAACCTTAGGCTTAATAAAGTTGTTTTGTTATTTTTTTTTGGATTTTCCTTACGGTTTTCCTTATGGTTTTGGTACTGCAGTGATAAACTGAAGCAAAGCCACAAGCTTTAAAAGTGCTGCATTTTTTTTTTTTAAGTCTCTTTTTTTTTTAAGTCAATAATCATTTTCTTTGGCCACTAGGGGTCAGAAGAATTTTAAAACGACCTGTATGACAGCCTATAAAGTTTCAACAGCTAAGGTGTTAGTGAACAGCTGCCTAAATACACAAACAACTGCAGAGGAAGTATTTATCTGGAGTTGTATCTTGGTCCAGCTGATAAAATAAGTGCATATCACTCTCCTTTTAGGGCTAGTTTGGTCTTTAGCAACTTCTGAGGAAATTATCTGGCTCTTTAGCAGATAGATGTTTGACTTTTTTTTTCAACAGCTAGTCGCTAACTTTGTATGTTTGCTGGTTGCTGTTGGGCAGGTAGCACAAGGTAGCTTTACCCTTTTTTGTTGTTGCTAAAAATAAAAAAAATAAATAAAAAAACAGCTGCTGCTGGATACAGGGTTTCAAACTACAAAACAAACTGGGAGAATGAACCATGAAGTCAATTTCCGGGGCTACAACAGGGTTGATCATTCCTTTTGGGTTAGTCAATACAAGCAGCCCTTTTCAAAATATGAATAGTAATTTAATGAATCGCTGTCTGTGGACATGTCCTGGCCTGTTTAAAGTGGAAATCTTGCAGGTATTTGATGCATTTTTTGCCTTGATGAATTAGACAATTTGGCCTCTAGGACCTAGAGCTTCTCGCCAGTGTAAACACAATGTTGACATCATACAGACGTACAAAATATATAAATACATACAAAACATATATATGTCTCAAGCTCCAGTGTTTTGCTACATGGATGCACTTGCACTGTATCTTTGGGTCTTCCTCATGTGTGCTGTTCACCAGAACCACATGTGACAGGCTCTGTATATTTCGAATTTATTATGCATCTTCCCAAAGAAAACACTGTCCTTAATCCTTCAACGGCATCTCAGGTGATCACAGAGGTTCTGACCAATCAAATCCTCTTATTTACATTTGGAAGCATCGCTCACGACTGAGGCACACAGCAACAAGGGATTTCCTGGTGGCTATAAGCAATGAAATGGATCTTATTCACTGAGTTGAAAATGCATTAAGTGATACCTGACTGGGACTCGAGAGACAGCACCAAAAGCACTCAGTTAAAGGCTTTCATTGCTTTACCTCGAGGTGTAAATTAGTAACACATACTGTTTAGGAAAAGAGGAAAACTGACACTGTTCTTCAGTAGCAGACGGCTCTAGTGAACTCAGCAGGGCAGCTGCAGGTATGAAAAGTTTGACAAAACCTGCTCCGGAGTCGTTGATAAAGACTTGGTTTTGGTGTTTTAGTGGAACAAGCTTTGTAGGGAGAAAGGCATGTGTAGAAGGCCACATTTACTGTTTGTGAGGTGAAAAAGCCGTCACTGTGGACAAAGTTGGGTTCAGGAAAATCTGATGTCAAAATAGTGTCCGGACCAGTCTCCTCCCCTTGGCCTTGATTCGAGGAAAAGTGGCCCTCGTCTCCATGTTGATCGGCTGTGAGCTCAGAGGAGTGTTCCCGCCTTTCCTCCTCAACAGGAAGTCAACACTAGATGATGTCATGGCATAGAAGACGTTTCCTGTAGCAGGGATGACCAGTTCTGCATTAAGGAAAGGATGAGAGACAAATAAACAAATCAGATTTCAATAAAGCTTCTTCAAAGCTGCTGCTGTGCTACACTTTAAAAACCTTTTGGATAGATGCAAAAGAAGAAATAAAAAGATGATCTCAGTTTGTCTCCGTTTGGATAACATAAATACGCCACCTCGTGATGAAACCGGTCCAGAAATACGAAGTACATTTCCAATAGGTGTTGTTTTTTTCTGCACTGGAGGCACGTCTTTACCTTTTCCTTCAGGCTGAAGTTGGATCAGCTCGTAATTTGAACGTCTGTTTGGGGTCCTGATTGTGCTTTTCTAAGGCAGAGCTGATCACAGTGGGGGTCTTGTCATTGCTCGTAACCTGAGGGGAGAGAAGAGAATAACAATGACACTAGGACAGCTTGATCTGCACTAATAATATCCTGGGTCCATTGTATCCTGAGGATACACGGAGGATACAGGATCTGATGACTATCATTACGGGACAAGTGCAGCATGTCGCAGATAATTTGGGACGACGCATTTTTATAGCACTGCTGCAGAGAATTCGATTCAAATGGTTTGAATTAGTACCAGTATGCTTCGGTACATGTTTCCATCGTGCAGGTCCATCCGTATCCTGATGATTCGCATGTCGGGCCCCGACCCTTGGATGTTATTAGGGGGGTTGTTGCCGCAGGAGACTGATCGGCGGTGTGATTTTGTGGGAGTGGATGGAGTCAACGTGGCAGGGGTGGAGTCAGTGGTTGAAGGAGACGTGTCAACATCCAGACAGGACACAGACGGAGATTTCATATGCTGCAATCGAAATTAAAAAAAAAGCAAACGGTGCTGCTGATAACCAAGGCCGTGATCGCTTTTCCTAAGAGCCACGTTAGGTACAATGTGTTTAGCAGATTTAGACAAAAGCACAAACAGAGTCACTCCTGCAAACAATGTAGGTGAAACAAAACCTGATATGAATGCAGAGTTGGCCTAAAAGGTTTAAGTAAAAGTATATTACCTTTGTGAGTTTTGAGAGCAGATTATTGACAGGGGAGGGGAAGTCAAAGAGGCTGTCACTGTCACCAGTCAGGCTGGTCCGAGACGTACTCAGGCTGAAAACACAAGGAAATTAGGGTTAAAACTACTGATTGTTTCCATTAATAATGAATCAATATTACATGTCATTTAGCTGACACTTTAATCCAAAGCAACTTACAATCACAATATATATATATATCAGAGGTCCCACCCCTCTGGAGCAACTAGGGGTGAAGTGTCTTGCTCAGGGACACATTGGTTGATGTATTACAGTGGGATTGAACCCATGTCTCCCACACCAAAGGCACGTGTCATATCCACTGCACTATCACCACCTGCTCCACCACTGAAATATGGTGTTGTCATTCATACATATGTTTATTTTGGTTTATAGTTTATTGTCTATTTTGTTATTATTTTGTTGTATGGTCTTGAATATTGTTGTTTACTGTGTCATCTTTCTTTCTTTTTGTCTGGCTGGATGGTGATGACGAGGGGGCCGGGGGGGTATGTTCATGTTGCAAATTGGATGTTTTGTGTGTTGTGTTGAAAAATGAATAAAAAAACCTGTTAATAATAAAAAAAATTATGATTAATCAAGGTTTTAAAAAAAATTATTTTAGTCAAAATGATGTCAAAAAGCTTTGGATTGCTCGTTTTGTGCAATCAACAATCTAAAACCCAAAAAATATTCAATTTACAATGAAAACACATAAACACAGCAAAATGGCTTTTATTTTTTATTTTTCTGAACTGATTATTTTGTCTTGATCACTTTAATTACCTAAATCATCAATACTGGTGTTGACTGATTTTCTTATTATTGACTAGTGGTTAATGGACTAATTGTTCCACTATTCAATTTAGTGATACTTCAGCGATTTAGTACTGCACTTAAAATCCCTTGATGTGAGAGACATTAAATGGTCAATAACTGAAGCAGAAAAGGCAGAGATATGCTGACTTATTCTGTAGTATAATCTGGAACCAAGACTCCTATAATTCAAGTCAAGTCAATTTAATTTATATATAGCCCCAAATCACTAATTTGCCATAATGCAACTCAATAGCATCTTTCGTCCTGCCTGGTAAATGCCTGCGTGTGCCTCCTTTGTAACACAGGCTCTCTTAAACATTTGAACCCTCAAGCCCAAACAGAGATATGCTTCAGACTTTAGAAAGCTCCTTTAGAGCCACAGAAGATATTAGCGTTCCTTGTGACGAGTAAACTGAACTTCAGGTGTAAAATCGGTGGACAACCCACCACGACCTGGTCTACCAATCTAAATCCTAGTCTACATATTCTGAATTGTGTGAATGTGCTGTGCTGTGCTGTGCGTGCGTGAGAGTGTATTCAGTGTAGCTTACTCTGGGCACTGTGTGATGATGACTGTTGGAGGATGGCCGCGGGGGCTCGGCTCACCAGGTGCTTCAATTTCATTGGACAGTCTGTAACTGAAATAGACATAATCGAATATTTAAAACAGTCACTGTCTGACAAATACAAATTAATGCATTCAAGACATTAGTTTAATCAGAACCAAACTTTCAGACAGGTACCTTTCCTCCTCTGTTAGTGTCGGTACACTCTGATACCACTGTATGAAGGCCTCGTCAGCGGTGAAAACACAGTTTTTGCAAGAAGACGCAGGAGCCGGATTTGAGCTAAAACCTCAAACTCCTGTGAACAAAGAGGCATATCATCACAGTGTCAAAATAAAAAAGGACCCATGTTGGCTGATCTAGTATAACTGTGCTAGTTCTTTTTTCTCTTCTCATCTTGCACCTCCCGGCGCCCTCCACTTAATAATTTCCTGCCTCAGATATTATGTTCCCTCACCTCATTTTATTACGCTCTTATCTCAAAAATTATCCCACGCATCTCTCTTCTTTTTGTAGCTCTTCTTCGTCTCTCTAACAGGATCTTTTCAGGGTCACACGATATTTGTCAGGATGCTACAATTACACGTGTACACCTTACTACTACTTGCTTGTTGGTGTCAGCGTGCAGAAACATAAGCTTAGTCCAAAGCATCCGCTAAAAGCAAACTTAACTAGGGCTGTCAGCATTAACGATTAAGGGCTGAGCATAACGCGTTCATTTTGTTTAATCGCATGCCGCCATTTATTAATTTATTTTCACTTCACTCGAAGGGTTTCCCGCAGCACTTATGTTGAAGACAGCAAGATGCGTCTGACACCTTAACTACGTAGTCGTCGTCAAAAAAAAAAAATTATATATATATATCTATATATATATATATATATATATATATATATATATATATAAATGAGCGATATCCGCCGTGTTACTCAGTGACTAAGTAGGTAAAGGCAAATAATAGAACAGTTACAACAGTCTGGTAAGTTCAGAAAATGACATCACTCTACTGTAATGCAACCTTGAAAACCAGGAAAAGACAACATGTCATATTACTATATTACGATATCCCAAATCTAAGACGATATCTAGTCTCATATCGCGATATCGATATAATATCGATATATTGCCCAGCTCTAGCGGAAAGTGTGTCAGAGGCTCCCAGATGGTGAACTGAGACTCCGTTACCTGCTTGTCGGTCAACGGTGTTTCATTTTGGAAGGCTGGCTGACAAAAATCGCCACTTACTTAGCTAATTAATTAGCCTGAGGTAAACAATGTGTGTGTGTGCGCGCGTGTGTTTGTGTGTGCGTGTGTGTGTGTGTGCGTGGGTGTGTGTGTCAGCCCGCTCATCGAGGGGGACAGTAGTTTCACGCATACACAGCCTGTACAAATCTTAAAGTCAAGTTCATAAAGTAACTTTCTTTGCATTCATTTGATTCCCAATCAAGACACACTGGTAAGAATTGCTTTCCATTGTTAATATGTACTTAAAAACAATTCTGAAATGCAAAATAATAGAATTTTAATCATAAATAAAACATGCGATTAATCGCGATTAACTATAGAAATTCAGTGATTAATCGCGAAAAATTAATCGTTTGACAGCCCTACTTTTAACCTTTTATTTTTCACACTGATACGTATCGCAACACTCACCCTTCTCCTTTTGTCAAAGTTGATGTAGCCGTTCTGCAAAGGGAGTGACAGGATGTGTTATGTCAGTTTGATAATTGTAAAATAGTGTGCAACTTCCAGGGGTTGTGACCAACTTTCCCCTTGATAGAGATGAGAGGAACCCCCCCCGCTTTTTTTGCTGGGGGGTGCGGTTTAGTGGGGTGTTTGAGCATTTTTTTTATAGATGCGCTGGGGTAGCCAGGTGGCACAGTGCCCTGGGCGTTGGACTGTGTAAAAAAAAAAATGCTGTTTTTTATCAGTTCCCCAGAGGTTTCTATTCACATCGTAAAGAGCCCACACAGCGAGGGATTTCAGAGCAGCCGCCTGCAGCTATTTTTCAAACGATGGCTCAGGATTCAGCACATCAGACACACGACGGCCCTCTGTTCCACTTCGCTGCTGCATGCCGGTCGATCCCGCTTACAACCCTCTATCAAACCACTGAAACACCCTCTGCTTAGCGAAAGTGACATCAGTATCAGTGTTTGAATGTAGCGTTTGGTAGGAAAACAGTACTTTCAAGTCAGCTAAATAAAGTATTTCAAAGGCCAATCTAGAGACAGGCATTGCAAATTAACTTAGGCTATAAATGCTGTGGTGTGTGGCATTGTTCATGCTTTACAACTTTTAGTTTGAAATCCATTATTAAGCTATCAGCAAATGCATATAACTGAGTTCTTTAACTAAAAATAAACTTGATTCTACACATATTTGTGATGTACAAAACCTATATTGGATATTTATGACACAGCATACACTGTATATACAACAAAATAAGCCCTAAAAGACACCTGAACACCTGAAGTTTCACCACAAATCCTTTTCTACAGATATTATAACACATTTTGCCCCCTAACTTTAACAATACTAATGACACTTTTGCAGGATCTTACATCATCCATAAAATTTCCAAGGTCTCCCATAAAGGCCTCCGGGGGTGTACAGCCCTTCAGGCTAAAAAACAATTGGTATGCAGACCAGACATGGGGTGTAAAGTTAGTGAAAATAGTTTTTTTTTTTTTTTATGTGCTTGAAGATCTGAGGTTTTGCCTCAGTGACAAATGTTGAGGTCATTTTTAAGTTACTCCTCCGTGACCGAAATGTCTTAATGAATTGAGGCTTCAGTGAAAATAATTTGCAAATGTTAAACTGTGCATGTGACCTCAGTTTTTGCACAATTTCAGCCATTTACACCCGAGTGCTGACCTGTGCGACAACAGTCAGTAGTAGAAGGAGTTTATTTTCCCTAACCTCAATGTTCAACCCAGTGGACTACCACAAACAAGCACTGCCTCCCAAAAAGCAAAACCTCCATCGCTCCCTAATTTCCACTCAACTTACCCTATTAATATGTTTGTTGTTGAGCCTGTGGTCAATGTTGGCGAACTTTGATGTGCCCTCCTGCAACACAAAAGCAAGGAAAAGGTTTAGAGTTCATTATCGGCCTTGGACACAATTGTGGAGAAATCAGTCTCATCACAAGGTCCATTTAGTAGCTGTTCTGGAGCTTTTACATGATCCTCAACAACAGATGGAGTTTGCCAACATTTGTCAAGTTTTGACTTTAAAACTCCACTTTTAAGCCAACATGGACAAGAAGTCCTTAAAGGTCCCATGACATGGTGCTCTTTGGATGCTTTTATATAGACCTTAGTGGCCCCCTAATACTGTATCTGAAGTCTCTTTTATATAGACCTTAGTGGTCCCCTAATACTGTATCTGAACTCTCTTTCCCAAAATTCAGCCTTGGTGCAGAATTACAGCCACTAGAGCCAGTCCCACAATGAGCTTTCCTTAGGATGTGCCATTTCTGTGTCTGTAGCTATTGAGGAGGAGAGGGGGGGGGCAAGGTGGAGGGTGGGGGTGTACACCAGCATATAGTGTATTTGTTAGCACATATATTGCGGCTTTAAACCTGCAATAAACGATTTGTATGGCCGCATGGGGGTAGTGGAAACTCAGTTTATATGGCTAATGTGTTAAAAAAAACTGATTATAGTTGGCGCAAAAACACCACTGAGAGCTGTGAGAGTGAACCAAAAACAGAAAGTTATGGGCCATAAAACCAAAACAATGAGCTGAAAGACACTAAGTCATCTGGTTAATAATTTCACTTTCATTGCAAGTTTTTATTTATTTATTTGACTTATTTTTACTTGGACATAGAATATTTCCTAATGGAATATGTGACAAATAGCATTTATAGCCTAAGCTTATTGCCAGTGCTTGACTCTGGATGGGCTTTTATTTTACTTTATTTTATTTTATTTAAAAAATATATAGATTTATAGTGATAAACAAATTTGTATGCAATTATAAAAAATAGCCAATTGCCATAAATGTACCAGCGAGACAGAACCTAATCCTGTCATGAAAACTTTCAGGAAGCTCACAATAATAGTATGCTCAGACTGGCCAGGAATATTTCAAATGACTCCTCACATGTTTTGCACAGAGAATATCAGCTTCTGCCTTCAAACAGACGCTTTAGAGTTCATTCTTTCAATCGCATCAGACTTAAAAACTCTTTCATACATCAATCTATCCTATTGTTAAACCAGCTACATTAAATCCAGTGCAATATTTATTCAGGGTTACAAGTCCCCAATACCTTGTCTGTGTGTATGTTATCCATGTATGCTTTGTTTCCTTACTTGGGTGCTTATGTCATTTGTGGTAATGTTTCATGTATGTCTTTTGGTGTTATTCATCTTATGTATGTCTGTATGTATGTCTATGTCCTCTTTTTTTACACGAGCTACCTAGGGATGCAAAAAACACTGGCTGACAATAAAGTTGTATTGTATCGTATGAACATGAATAAATTATCAAATATTAATAAGACATTAATAATGTAAATGAAAAGTTGACACTGCTCAGTCTAGAGATCTGTCATGACAGCATGGCATTAGCCAAGAAGACATAGCCTGCTATAATCATGCTTTATAATGAAGTGTTCAAACATTGTCAAATGCTTCAATGACTGTGTTGTGAATCATTTCTTTCCCCAAACTTTTAGAAAGTCTTTTATTAGTCTGACTCATTCATCTCACACTATGTCTGCTAGTCGTAGTCATTTTTAGACAAGCTGAGAGATGAAGGGAAGCAAGTAACTGTGCTGAAAAAAAAATCAAAAGGGCAACAGAAGAAGATGGTGTCTTTCTGGCATCAAAGCTCAGAGTGAAGCTTTTCTAAATGAAAGCAAATGTTTGGATGAATTCCTTTGGGGATATCATGGGTAAAATCGCAGCTAATGCAAAGATATTGATGCCTGCATTGCACCATAACAGCGAATCAAAACACGGCGGATCCTGTCAACTTCCCCCGACTATCTCACACAGTGCAAACTAAATATAATGTACGTCTTCAGATGGGTGAAGTAAAGTTGTTGACAGAATAAGGGCAGTTGTACTCAACCAGATTAGACTGGGTTCTGGTCTTTTCAAGCAGTCATAAATCTCTACCACTGAATGTTGTTTTCAGCTGAGGAGAAGGCTCGACTTCAGTCTGTGCAGATAGGAATTCAACACATGTTCCAGTAGTAGCTCTTGTCAGACACATTAGTAAATGTCTCATTCTGCTGTTGAAATTATGGGATGCTCGTCAGCAGGATGTGAGATATAAGTGCAGAGGAGTCACTTTTTTCGTAGCCGCATTTAGAGGCTTGACAGACGTGACTGTTTGCTCGCAGTGTGCATGTATGTTATTTTTAGTCACGCTATCTGCGTAGCAATGTTAATCGATTGGTCAGATCTTGACAACTGGATGCATTCAGATTCAGTTTTATACAGACATTCATGGCTCCCAGAGGATGTATCCTATTGATTTTGGGGATCACCCAACCGAACCGGTTTTCCGTGGTCATTTGATTAATACACAACAAAATGGCGATTGTTGTTAGTTGTCATAGAGACAATGTGCGTCAGTAAACTGTGTAGCAGCTCGCTGGGAGGAGAGCCACCCGACGCAGCTCGGAAGACGTTCTCGGAGTTGCAGGGAGTGAGGAGGGACATCAAGGCCCAGCGGCAGTGGGTCAGCGGACCGCTAACGTTAGACCAGGCCCGCTGTTCAGGTCATTCTCTGTAACCGATGCAGCATAAAAGGACGGCGGAACCAGCAAGCCAGCCAGCCGGTGTTAGTTGGCTAACGTTAGCTTGCTAACTCCGCCTTAACGTTACCCCCTCGGCGCATCGTTCACAGAAAACGGAATAACATATAGAGCATATAGTCCACTATAAAATACCCACAATGCACTGCTAATTTGGGTGTACATATGATGTACCCTAAATTTGACTCCCATATACCACAATGCAACGCGGCCGTGTTTTCCAGGAGGAGGAGAAGAAGCCGAAATCACAGCGAAAACTGAAAAGGAAAAATGGAGATGACTTTTGTTTCTAAACAGCGTAAATTTAACATGCAACATATATACAACCTTTTACTATTCTCTTGAGTGCTGTGTTTGTTTCAGGGACGTATTGGAAGTATTTTAGTTTCGGTTTGTTTAGATGATGTTGAGCGCGCCCGTCTCCATCACACAAACAACGGGCGCATCTCCTGACGCAAGTCACGCAACGATGTGTTTTCAGTGAGTGTCCGAAATCTCATTTGGTCGTTCCCAATATAGTTCACTATTTAATAAACACTATATAGGGAACAGTGAACGAGTGAATGAGGGAGCGGTTTCTAACACAGCTAGTGTCTTTCTTTCTGTATAACACAGTTGCTTCAGGAGTTAACATATTACGCACACAGGTGTAAACTCAAAGTGTTTGTAGTGATGGGGGAAAAGTATCTTTGAAGATTTTGTTAGCAAGGTGGTAAATAGATAAGCGGTAAAAGCATCCAGCAGTATCCAAGAGCAACACAGATCTGAGTAAAAAATAGGCCTCAAACAAGTCCAAGACATCAGAAGAGAGTTGTTGAAATCTGACTCCAGACTCAAATTGCACTTCAAACTGGCAGCTCTCCGGCACAAGAAACGGCTTCCTCCGCCTCTAAGCAACGAGATGTCAAATGACAAATGGTCAAATAAAACACGTCATTCAGGCTTGAAAAGGTTTGATGCTGCGTCATGACTCTGGGAGAAACCAGCCTCTGCGTGCCATAAACAAAAGATCAAATTTCTCACTGAACCTGCTCCATTTATGTCATCATTCAGAACCCGATATCCTTTTGAAAATGTACAATATATTATATTTCCATTGTCACTCTGTGTTTTGTCTTGACAGAAACCTACCTCCTTTAGGAGTTCTCTGCTTTGTGAGTAGTTGTCCTTGTCTGAGAATATTTCTGACAGTTCCTCGTATCTCCTCACTGCCTCCCTGTCAAGTGACCAAAACAGTGAATTTAATTGAATTGAATAATCATTCATATTTCAACATTATTAAGCTAATGAAATGCAATGAAGACATTTTGTACACGCTGAATTTAAAGTGTCTGCAAAGTCAAAATGTAATTGGATTGGCATTTTCTTTTAAGGAATGAAATTTTACTTTATGATGTTTACTTCAGAGTTATTTACAAGGTTGACTTGGCTTCCTATAATGCAGTTTGAAGGTATGAAGAAACTGTCCTCCAGGTCCTAACCAAACATCACATTTACAATTAATATAATACTTTATGTAGGGTAGCTGTTTTAAGAAATATATATTTTAACACGTAATAAAATATATGGTACGTTCTAAGCATCTGAAAATGACTATACCATATACATATTGCTTCATAGAATGTAAGCAAAAAGTATTTTCTAGAAATTTTTTATCTCTTTAAGCACCACAAAGTAACAATTACTGTCATTATCGATTCATCTGCTGATTATTTTCTTGAGGAATCGATTAATTGTTCTGTCCGTAAAATGTCAGAATGTAGTTACGAATACCAGCTGGAATTTTCTAATGCCCCATGTTGACGTCTTCAAATGTCTTGTTTTTCCAATCAACGTTCAAAAAATACAAAACTTATTGATTTTCTATCCTATAAGTCAAAGACAAACAGCCAATCCTCAAAATTAAGAAGTTGGAACCAAGAAATGTTTGGTGTTTCTTCTTAAAAAATGACTGAACCTATGAATCGATTATTAAATCCATCATTGATTGTTATTTTTCAATGGACTGACTAATCGATTATTTGATTAATCATTTCAGCTCTACACTACATTAACATTAAAAAAAGAACTGTCAAAAAATATATTTTACAGTTCATAGCACACTTCCCAGTTAAACATTTGTTTAACAACTTTCTTACTCACCCATGTACCTCGGTATACGTGTTTACTACTGTCTGTGTTGTATATCAAATTGTTTTTTATGTAATTTTAAACTGTATATATGTCTAAAGTATTTTATTTCCTAGCCCTCCATCCCTTCCCCTAATTGGCTTTGTCACTTGTCAGGCCAACATTGTAAATAAGAATGACTTGCCTGTAAAAAATAAAGGTAAAATAAAAAAATAAAACACTGCACTTTCACCAAACAGATAAAACACAAATTGAGGCATAAAAAAAATTTGCTGGAGAAAAAGTCCCTCATGGTGAAACTGCTGAATGTTTACACTGCAGCTTTCATTTTTTTGTCACACAAATGTTCCGTGAAGTTTGGAATAACCTTTTATAAAGCCAATTTACACCTGTATGTTAATGAAATCTCTACTCTTATTATCTATTGTCTAGTGTGTGACTTGTCATAGCAGGTAAAGCACAGGTGAAACAAACAAAATTAATTATAGCTATGTTCCATTGTCATTATTTAAGAGAAAGATCTTCTATTTTTTCTACTTTTAAAGCTATAGTGCGTGCTTTCTGTCTCCCCTGTGAGAAATTCTAAGAAATGACAACAAAACTGTTGTTGCATCCACATGACACAAGCCTTCCGTGATTGCGCACACGCCCCCACCTCTCCTCCACGCAGTAACTAGTAGCCAAGGAGGACAGGGAGGATTAAAAAAACATGATGGACCCTTCAGAAGAGGTCATTATCTTCACTCAAGTTTCTGCACGCGAAAGTCACCGGACGACAATCTTCTGAACATAGCCATACTGAGAAATACAGAGAGAGTTGTGTGGAGCGGATAGTTTTAATTAGCTTTGTATCAACTCATTTGGCAATGGCTTGAATGTAACAGACGTTCATTACAATATAAAAAAGTTACGCACTAAGACATGGGGTGCCACTGCTGCAGTTCCTTGGTCTCCAGCAGAGATCAGTAAAAGTCCTCAATTACTTAATACTACAAAACCTACTGTGTTACCCACTGTACTGTACAAATTCATACTATTTTACACCTGAGTTACGACTTCTCTTTTTGTATAACTATTTACATATATATTGTTTTTTTTATTACTTGTTTCTTCGGTTTGTATCGTTGTATTTTGTCTTGTCTTTTTTATCTTTGTCTTATTATTTTTAATTTTTTTATGGAAGGCAATCAGAAAGGTCAGCAAACTACAAATGTCCTTGTACAGTGAAAATCATTCTCTGTGTATTTTGCTTTTTCAAACTGAGAGGTGCAGACCTGTCAGTGTCATGCCACGTCTTCCTTAGCCGGTGGATGGGATTACTCTGCAGGGCCGACACGATGGCATACAGCGAGGAGAAGTTCTTCCTGGCTCGACATTCCTGTTGAAAGAACACACAGATAACAATCATTTGCATGCACACACACAAACACACACATACACGGCAAACTAAGAACACCTGTGGGTACGGGTCTGGCCAGTATTGAGTTACAGTGTCAGCCTGAGGTGCTGAATAATGCATACTGCTAAAGAGGTTTGTCCCAAAAAGACATTTTGGCAGCCAACCAGCGATACCTCACTTTGCCAAAGAGGATGTTGGAGTGTTTGTGAGTATGTGATGCAGCTTATTCACATATAAAGAGGATCGGAAAGGAAAAAATCCATAACAACCAAGGACAGGATGTGTGTGTGTGTGTGTGTGTGTGTGTGTCTGTGTGTGTGTGTAACCCTAACACTATTACAGAACTCCACATGTTAAACCACATGTCTCTTGTATAATACTGACTTTTTTTTTTTTTTTAAAGCAGATTCAAAGCTTAACTGTTTGCCTTGAGGTCTTATATCACATGTTATTGAATCAGCACATTTCTGGTATGTACTGTTCATGCAGAGTACATCTCCTATTCCATTTTCTAAATGTGTACTGGAATTGAAAGCTACTTCTAGTATAAAATATGCAGATTTTTAATAATCACTCTTCTCGCTTTCTGCAAAAAGTGGTCGACCACCAAATGAACTCAAACAGAGAGAGCTATTTGTTGATTTGCTGCTGCTCTGTCCAGAAAAGAACCATATATAAAGACTTGATTAATGGGTTTTGCCCATAGCTATTGATTAAAGTGAAATTACTAGCATAGTCACAGCAGAAACCAAGCAGACTGTGAATTTGTGATGGTATGTGCACAGTCAGAACTGAGAATAGGATTATGCTTAGGGGATTAATGGGGGTTTATTGTTGGGAAATGCACAGTTGAGGTTTTTGGAAAACATTGAAACCCCAACTGACATACTGTTAGCAATGTCATTTTAAGAGGAGCAACATTTTTTCACTTCTAGTCTGTAAAAATGGCATGAAATCCTGCATTTTTAGAGCTGAGACTTTTGATTTTTGCATACTGACCTCTGCCACGCTGATCCATTTCTCCAGAAGTCGGGCTCTCTGCTGGCTGCGCAGTTTCGTAGGCCAAAGGCAGGATGCTAAAACTGCATTGGCCAACTTGTTGAACTGACGTATGGTGGCCCGGACGGACCAACAAACGCCTTCCCTCCCTTTCTTGTCTCTCTGCGACCACAGTGAGCCGAGGCAGTGGTACGGGACCAGACGGACAAACAGCTCCTGATAAGTGACAGCATATAGATCTATAAATAACAGTCTGTTTCCTGGAAATCAATATTCAAACCATGAAACCAGCACTTTGAGGAATTTCGTCCTGAGACAGTTTGAGTTTTTGAGGGTGGCGCCTTTCTGCTGTTTGCAGCCATGGTGGCTCACGTTACTATAAGTACCGCTTTCATTCTGTGTATTCTAAACAAACTGCTGGTGTGGATAGCAAAAAAACAATAAGTGACTACAGATTGATTCTATGTTCTATCGGTGAGTGAAATAGAGCAGAGAAAATATGAACGTATCCATATCAGGGGATCAAAGTTCATCACGACACAAAACAGGATGGTTCCAATTGTGGAAAGCAGACTGGGCCTGAACTAATCTACAGAGTCAACATGAATTCAAAGCAGAGGTGTATCATGCAAACATACTGTGGAAATGTCAGAATAAACCAAATAACAATAGCTTTGCATTCACTGTAATTCAATTTCACTATCATAGGTCAATATTTAGCATCGTGCGAAACACGTTACAAGAAAACTCACTGTCTCTATTTTGGTGAGCTGCTCAGCGATGAGCGCTGCAGGGAATCCAAGGACGCTGGTGGGTTCAAACTTGGAGGCGTCAGGAGGAGGGCTGGTGAAACCGCTCTGATCTGCAAAGGGTGAACGCTGTTCAATAAAACTGTGGCTATATAAGAAACACCTTAGTTTGTAGGCCCTATATATCCTTTCTATCCTTTAGTTCAGAGATCTTCAACGGGGGCAAATCACTGTTTGCTAATTTTTTTTAATGTAAAATTGAAATGTCTGAGAACATTACAGTTTTTGACGATTGCTCACACACTGAAATCAAAAGTATTACGCAATTTTCAAAACCTTACACTCAAGGAGCAAAACATTGGCCCAGATGTGCACCACTATAAGCACGTCAGCTTCACACTTTTTGCACAAAAAATACACACAGTACTTTGCAAAACACTACACACACTTGTATACATGAGACACAGAAGTATAACGTGATGTCACGTCCTTGCAATTTTAAAGCACTGACAAGTGTAATTAAGTAATTACCACAACCATGAGCCAATCTGTGAAACACAGCCAAGAGGTGCGTAAACACATGATTGCTTAATTGTAGACACACCATTCAGGTTTAGCCACAATAAAAATGCAGCAGGTAAGTTCACCTGCCTTCGACCTAAATGAAAGGAGTCAGAAGAAGAGGGAGGGTGAAAGGGGGAATCCACAGAGGAGGAGAACGAGGAAGAGGAAGAGGTACTCCTCATTCAGGCCATGGAGGACGCCTGTGAACAGGTTGACTTGCAGCTGTGCAAGGATGGATTCGACATTCAAGACGGTTCTTCCCACGTTGTCTTGCCAATGAGGATATCGCCTGTGATGTTGGTGAAATTCTCTGGCCAGATCCAGCTAGACGAAGAGATAATGTCTAGAATTTTCTGATCTTTCTGATTCTGATGACCAGATCTTTTTATTTATTTATTTTTTCTGTAATTATAACCTGTACTGGATACAGTATTTTATGTTTGTCTGTTGTTTCCTGAGCTAACAGTGTTATGCACATTACTGTAGTAGCTGTATGAAAACTGGGACATGTTGAAATTCTCCATGTTGACATGTTGACTGATTTGGGTATATGGAGAGAAATAAATTATATTTTCCTAAGTCTGCAGCATTGGTCTTGTGCAGTGTTTGGTGAACTTATTGTATATTTGCACTTTCTCTGTGTACTTCATTTACAGTACTCTAATCACTGAGAAGTAGAATTGCAAAAAGTGTTTCAGGTTAGCAACAGCAGTGTGTAACTGGTTCAAACATAATTAAGCCATATGAAACGTGTGTTTCATATGGTAACAAAATATGGATTTTATAAATTAGTATATAGTTTTTGCAAGAGTGTTTCATTTTGCAAAGAGTCTGAGGTGTCCTGCTGATTGGGTGAAGTGTTTTGAAAAACCAGTCCCTGCTTTCAAAATAGTGCTTAAGCAATCGGAAAAAAACTGAAATATGAAACCCTGTGCCTTCCACATGAATGTTTAACATTAAAACATGATGGATAAACTGTATTTAAATATCCATCCACCCAGTTTAATATGCAGCTCAGTTTTATACAATACATGTAGTAAGGGGTCCCTGCTCTGTCTCTCTTTCAGTTAAGGGGTCCTTGGTCTAAAAAAACGTTGAAGACCTCTGCTTTAGTTGCAGGAATCACTGTGTCCAGTGGGATCGTGAAGTTGTTTTGTTCCACAGAATTGTGGCTCTCTCAAGGAAAACAGCTTCGTTGTCTAGTTATCTCAGGAATATATATATATATATATATATATATATATATATATATATATATATATATATATAATCGAGGTAATGTGATTCTTCACTCGTGACCTCGAGGTTACAGGATGAGAGAAGATTAGGAATCAGTGCTAGCTGATCTGAAGCTGTATTAACACAGCAATGGCGGGCGCCCAGATAGCTCAGTTGGTAGAGCTGGCGCCCATATATAGAGGTTTACTCCTCGACGCAGCGGGCTGCGGGTTCGACTCCAACCTCCAACCATGTCATTCCCCCTCTCTCTCTCTCCCCTTTCATGTCTTCAGCTGTCCTGTCAATAAAGGCCTAAAAATCGCTTTAAAAAAAACACACAGCAGTGCTTTGAGCTAAATGCCAATGTTAGCATGGCAACACAGCTCACACTGACAATGCTAACAACATAATGTTTAACATCTTAGGGTGTTAGCATGCTAACATTTTTGAATTAGCATTAAACACAGAGTACAGCAATTATTGCAACCATGGCCGCCTAACATAGGGTTTTCATAGCAGAGTTGTAGTGTCCAAACATATTTTTAGTGTACAGGTACAATGATCCCATTGTCAAGGACTTTAAACAACCTTCTACATGCTCCTGGGTTCAGAAGAAAACTAAGAAACTGGCATGAAAAATAATATTATAATAATACACATAATACACTTCTCTAATCAAGGAAGCCACAACCAGGCCATGTTGTATTTTCTTTGTCTTTTGCAGCCTCTGTTTGGGATTTACACTGAGAAGACAAATGTATTTCTACATGAAAACCCTCATCTAGCGAGGCCTTTACTGGTGTCATTTAAATTCCAGTTAAATTACAGACCTTTATGGGCGTCAGGGAGCAGGGCTTTCTCGCTGAGCTCCTCGGCTATGCTGAGGAGGCGAGCGCGGAGGTCGGCTGCAGACGAGGAGTCCTGGGGGAGGAGGGGAGCCAGGCGCAGCAGGCGAGAGGGCTCCCCCAAACTCTTAAAGTCTTCAGGATACTCAGAGAGCCACGTGCTAAACACAGTACACACCGCTCTGCAGGAACGAGGAGAGAAATGTTGAAGGAAAAAAAGGATTCAGCATTTCCATGGATTTAGAGAATGGCACTCAAAAACTTTGTGGGACACAATATTAGAAACACGACACGACGAGTCTTTTGTTTTTTTTAGCCTTGACCTCCACACAGTTCAGAGGTCCGAGAATAAAAAAGGCTCCTTATAGTGCTGTGTCGGTAAATCACGTCATCAGGAAAGGAAAGAAACATTCTTAAATCAAACTTAAAGTTTTATGGGAGCAAAAGAAGGATCTGTTTGTGGTTTAAACCCTGAGGTGGTGCAGGTTGCCAGAAGCAGATAAACAAGCCGTTGCAGATTGGAATTGATTGAATATATTGATATTTTCCAACACAGCTAAAACGTCGGCAAGAAGTCACGTTCTCGAGGGGTTTAAACAAGAAAAGCAGCTTAGCGATGAGTATAATTTAGTGGAATAGGATCAAGATTGTGCTTGAGTCTGAACATTTGTCTGAGTCTGAAATGCAGTTCAGCATCTTTTCCATTCAAAACACTAAGTCAAAGAAATAGGCTGGTTGAGATGGGTTGCATTTCCTGTCGCTATCTCTTGTTTTGGTGTTTCTGCCCATGTTTACTTGTTTAATGTTAACGTGCCATTTAAAAAAAATAAAAAAATCAACACTGCCTGGTAATAATAATATTCCCTCAAAAACAGAAGCAAGAAGCAGAACTTTAGAAGATGTATTTATGGCACACACATCTCCACACTTATATTTAAGCACACACACACACACACACACACACACACACACACACACACACACACACACACACACACACACACACAACACACACACGTCACAGTAAAAGTTCCACAAAGATCATGGGGAGCATTTTCAAAAACTCACTTGTTGAAAGATTGTCTCGTCTGGCTCGTCCCGCTGTCCCCAGGCGGGTTCTCCAATCTGTTCACAAAAAAGAAAAAGTTGGTGGAGCAGGAAAAAACAAAAAAACATAACTACCATTCAGCTTCAAATATGTGCATCTGCTGTGCTGTTTCATAAATAATACTCTTTGTGATAAACGTATTTATGGCTTGTTTTTCAGCAAGGGCTGTCCTGATGTTTACAGGTAGACTAAGAACGTTGCCAGGAGTCTAAACTTTCCTTTGTGTTGCTTCTTTGAAAAAAACTTTGCAAACAGCTGTTTCATACAAATGCCTCCATTATTTAATAAATACTTCATAACAGAACAAAAAGCCTTCACAGGCAAGTTTTTTGCCGAACTGTGGTTGCAGTTATTTTACCTAGGTTTTACACAGGTGCTTCCTCCATTGTGAAAGTGTCTCTAAATGAAGTTACACAATTAATCTAGAGACTGCTTTCTACTGTTTAAATTACACTCAGCTTGAAGACAAATTGCAAAGCTAAACTAAAATCTGTTCATCTTTTGAAAATGGAAATTAGGTGTAAAGTAGATTGATCAACCAGTACATGCTGACTCTAATGTAACCATTTATATGCACTTTAGTATTTAGTACGCTAGCAGTGTGGCTCTGGAGATAGCAATGTCTGTTGGTTTGGTCTGCCACTTTATTTCAGACTG
This sequence comes from Perca fluviatilis, assembly GCF_010015445.1. NCBI lineage: Eukaryota > Metazoa > Chordata > Actinopteri > Perciformes > Percidae > Perca > Perca fluviatilis. The sequence continues at coordinate 30,089,081 of NC_053118.1, read as the reverse complement.
AAATATCTTAAGAACTATTGGATGGACTGCCATGAAATATGGTTCAGACACTGATGGTTCCCAAATGACCAATCCTACTGATTTGTAGTGATCCTCTGGCTTTTCCCCTAGAGCCACCATGAGGTTGACATTTGTTTTGAGAGAAATGTCTTAACAACTATTGGATGGATTGCCATGAAATGTGGTACAAACAATTGTGTACCCTTTTGGATGAATTGTAATCAGTTTGGTTATCCCCCCTTGACTTTTCATCTAGCGCCATCATCAGGTCAAAATTTGACCTGATGACCTGAAAGGTTCGCATGCTAAACCGAGATGATAAAAATGGTAAACATTATCCTGCTTAGCATCACAATGTTTGCATTGTCATTGTGAGCATGTTAACGTGTTAACAAAAGCTCGAATCACAGCTAAGCCTCACAGAGCAGCTAGCATGGCTGTAGACTCTTAGTCTTGTTTAAATGTAATGAATAAAAGACTTGTTTGGTGCTAATTTCTTAGCATGCTGACACACTAAAGTAAGAAGGTGAATATGGTAAAACATTATACCTGCTAAAGTATGTTAGCAGCCTGTTAGCATTGTCACTCTGAGCATGTTAGAGTGTTGACGTTAGCTTAACCACAGAGCTGCTAGCATGGCTGTAGACTCTCAGCGTTGTTATATTAGATGTGTTCCTCCTTAAGCAAGAGCAGAGTACTCCGAGTCTTGAATTCTCCATCACTTTTTTTCTTGCTCCAACCAAACTCCCTCAGGACAGAATCAGTCTGAGGCTGCTGTGGCTGCTGTACATCATTACACCTGAGACTGCTATCATACCAGTAATTTATCTTTTCTTTTTTTAAACCCTAACTGAAAGCCATATTCTCTTTTTAGACAAAATCAACAAATATAATTGTGTCATCAGAGATAAAAAAAAAATAAAATAAAAAAACTCTCCCACCTGTCAGACAGGATGTCCAGCACTCTCCCTGTGGAGGTGAAGGATCGATAGGTGGAGAGGAAGATGGTGATAAAGGAGGAGTCTCCCGGAAAAAAGGAATTGAAGAGGTGGCGCACCAGCTTCTCTTCTGTCCCTGCTTTTACATACTGAGAGCGAGAAGTTGCTGACTGGAGGAAGACAGGAAGGAAAAGAAAGGAAGGTAATGTTACTGCAAATTGGAGGCCTTTTCTTTTTCACCCGCTCGCCTCCAGTCAGTCGTACATGACTCACCGTCACACTATTGGGGGCACCATGCTGCTGTTTGACCACCACTGTGTAGATCACCCCATCCTCCTCTTCCTCCACCACAGTGGACTGTAGAGCAGAGAAACCAGATTAAGACAGTGTTTATGCGTTGCAAAGAATTCATGAAAATCAGTATGGACTTTGAATTCTTTGGGAGGAATAAACTGTTTCGCTCAAGAAGATTTTTTTTTTTTTTTTTTACTGCTGACTAAACTAAACTGACTAACACCATTAGACGGTCTCATTAAAATGATTGAGACATAATATGTTCAAAAAGACACCCAATAGGCCTATCAATTTAAAAAAGAAAAAAAGGGGGGCAAAATCAAGCTGCTCTGAACTAATTTCTCACATGCTAGATAGAGCTCTAACGATCCCATTTTAGCCTCGGGGAAAGTCCCTGACACAGTTCTACTTTATACTTTTATCGGCTCACAGGCACATTCTATAACTATATCCTGTTCTCTTACAATGTGCAACACACTCTGGACTTACCAGATCCACAGGACAGTACCAGATGGTTTTCATTGGTGAGGGCTCTGCCTGAAGAAGAGAACCAAACAAAGCAGACGTTAAGACAAAATACCTTATTTGTTGTACTTATTTGTTGTAAAAAAAAAATAGCATTATACTAAATGAGTGAATTAGCAGTAAAGCAACACATTATATAAGCATTAAGTGTATCTGAGGCAGTGGTTGTGAGTAAATTTAGTCTTTAATATGAAGGCAAACTAATCCTGTCCTACCATGATAGACTACATATGCCCTTTAAGCAGACAATGATTTACATTCTTTTAGCTTGTTTAATTTGATGAATCACACAGTACGATGATGCAGAAAGGACAAAAGTGCATAACGTCCCCAAGTCAAAATTTGAGAAAACCTCTCAACAGACATCAACAATTTTTTTTATAGTGGAGCTAATTTAGTTTTTGTATCCCACAGGGAATCTGGCAACTCTCTAGTTTGTATATGTTTGACTGGACTTTGTCCTATTTGGCGATAGACACACGTGCATCACTAATGTTATTAATGATGAAATATTCAGCTGCGTAATACAGGGCCGAAAGATAACTTTCCTTTTTAATCCTGTGCACACAAGATAAAAAAACATGTAACCTTTCAGGACTTTGCGGGCTGTGTATGCACAAGATGCAACAAAGAATCTGAATTGTAATTAATTAGTCAATTAATATTATACAGCACTCACATTTTCAGCACTTATAAGCCATAACAACCTACATAGAGTTTTGTATATTATATCTAACATAATATAAATCATTAAACAAATAAATAACCTCTCAGTAGGTTGGTTAATCCGAGTTTAAACTGTGCAATGCAATACAAGTTACATTTAGATTATCTTTCAACTTGGTTTTGTCCTTGTTGGTGCAATCCAGCATTGTATCTCCCAATCACACACATATAAACCACAGAAAAACACCCCCGATTACACAAGCAAGAAGAAAAATAGATGCTAATTAATAACATGCACTTACTATATACAGTATGCGTGTGTTGTTTAAAATTAAGCCTTCTTGCAGCCTAAAAAACACTTGAACTGCCTGTGCAATCAATGAATAATAATTGGCCAAATTACTTGGCAGCATTGGTGCCCAGTCTTATCAAAACTACACATTGACACACACGGGTTATGTCGCAGACAGCCGATGACTCATAGCACTTTAATAGAAAGAAGAAGTGTGAGACGTTCAGTAGCATTGCAGAGACATTTGAATATGGTCAGAACAGCCATAGGGACAAGAGCCAGATGCCACAAAACTGCTTTCAATCACATTCTAAACCACACGGTTTTAATGTCTTTAAAGCCCAGTGGCAGTTCAATTTTTTTACTCAAGTGCCGTAGTTAGGTACAGTTCCGAGGTACTTCACTTAAGTATTTTCATTCTATACAACTTTATACTTATACTTCACTACATTTCAGCAGCAAATATTGTACTTTTTACTTGGCTACATTTATTCGACAGCTGTTAGTTACTTTACAGACCAATTGTATTTTTTGTAAAATACAACATTTTGTAAAAGAGTAAACCAGTGGTTCCTTAACCTTTTTGGCTTTTTTTTACAAAAAACTTTTTGTTGTTGTTGTTGGGGCCTGTTTCAGATGTCTATGAGTTGTTAGAACTTCTACCAAAGACGTATTTTCCCTCTAATTGTAATTTTAAGTCGCTTTGGATAAAAGCAATGTAATGTAATGTTGTAATGTTGTGACCCTTTGTTGGGGCTGGATCCCAGGTTGGAAACCAGTGAAATAAGCTACCTAACTATATAAAGTACCAGCTACAACATTAATAACATGCATCAGTGCATCAACTATTTCCGTGTTTTAGTGTTGACTAAGTTTAAGAAATCAGCAATGGGGGCGCCCGGATAGCGCAGTTGGTAGAGCGGGAACCCATATATAAAGGTTTACTCCTTGACACAGCGGGCCCAGGTTCAACTCCGACCTGCGGCCCTTTGCTACATGTCATTCCCCCTCTCTCTCCCCTTTCATTTCTTCAGCTGTCCTTTCAATAAAGGCCTAAAAATAAAAAAAAAAATAATCTTAAAAAAAAAAAAAAAAGAAATCAGAAATGGGTGTTTCTCAGCTGATATTGGCATATTTTACTCATGCAGACAAATCTTTAGCAGAATAAAAAAACATGAATAACTCAGGTCTAGTTGTTGTCCAGTGTTAGTTCTTACAGTAGCGGAGAATGAGTCTTATGTTGGGAATTGTCGGTTGTGGGTTGGGCTGAGCCTTTTGTTTACATCTAGATCACAGATTTACATCTTAGTACTTACAGCGATCAATATCGTTTTACACTCCTCCTGACACTGACACTTTCACAACTGTGACTTTTTCCATCATAAAAAATGCATGAGCAGGACACTGTGTATGAAGTCATCCTGGTTGTCTGGTGAAATCTCCAGACAACTTAAGACGTAATGTACGTCATCGTGACTACAAAACACGAGCAACACCTTGAAAACAAGACAAATACACCAAAAACACATCTTATAAACCCTTTTGACTGCTCAGCCTCTCAAAAAAGCTAATGCCCTGTCTTATAATTTCATTCATTTTGCATGTGCTGACTTGTGAGCTTTTCTCATATGCAAATTCAAAGTCACATATAAGCCAAGAAACATATTCATACGAACAGCAGAGGGGCCTGAGTCCTTCTTTCCCCCCTGTTTGACCTATGGTGTAATTAGTTGTAATAAGCATATGTTAGCCACTATTGGCCTCTTTCAAATTACCTTGGCTTGACTTGATCGAAGGTCAACGCTCCAAGCAGGCGCTTGTTGCATTCAAAACGGATCCTACTGCCCTGAGTAATATAGTCTGTATGTCAAACCTGTTATTCTACCTGCTATCTCTGCTTGATTCTACACAAATCTGCATGCAATTCTATCTTTCCAATGAAATCACCCCAAGCACACAAACACGTACACAGAAAAAAATGGTCACACAAGTTACCTTTCCCCCTGCAAGTCCAGACAGGGAGCAATCCCTCAGCTTCCTGGAAATCTTCAGGATGAAGCTACGAATAGCATTTTCTCTATTATCTCTCATCTGTTGCGCCTTCTTTTTTCTCTCTCTTTCTCTCTCTCTCTCTCTCTCTCTTTCAAATGCTGTTATTTCACGGCGTGTATGTCAGTTGACCTAGATCTGTGTCTTTATGTCTTTACCGTTTTACTCTCAACGTCTTGTGGCTCTATATCACAAAGACACACCTGAAGCAGGAGCTAAGTCCGGCCCCCTGTGAGCCTGCATCACCTGGGCACACCCATTTCACACACAAGCACAGAGGAAGGGATATGTTGGTGTTGGTAGCACAACACTCATTTTCAGTGAGTCACTTTTTACACAGTCACCCATGGACACACATACAGACACACTGCTCACACAAATGCAGACCCTCATCAATAGACACATGCATGAGCACTGCCCTGCAAACACGCATGCATGCACGCACGCACCACGCACGCACACACACACACCGTGAGACAAAGCCCTGAAGCTATTTCCAGAACAATACCCCCTCTCTTTCAATCCCTCCCCCTCCTCTCTTCTGCTCTCTTTGTCTTTCTAGATGACCTTCCCATAGCCTACAGATCAAGTAGTTTGACTGAGTATCATGTTTTAATACACACTACAGCAAAAACAACAATTAACTGAGAAGGATGTAACAGGTAAAAAAAATCGCACAGCCTTCATACTGTATTTTTATTCAAAAGCCTGAGCTGCTGTTTGAGCAGGGAGAGGCCTGTAGACCTTATAACGAGAGGTAACAAATGTTCAGACGGCCAGTGAACCAGGAAGCTAGCTGTGTTTATTTAAGGCGTTAATGACATCAGAGAGTGAAAAGCAATGTTAACTAGGTGGAGACGCTGTGTGTGTGGAGGGCAGTTAGCTTATTAGTGTGTCAGCTAACATAACAACATATAGGCTACAGAGCAACATTAGCTTTATCATTAGCATTCATCTGGAGTCATCTGGAGATGTTTCAGTCAACCTGGCCACTGTATGTACAATATTCACTCTCCTTTCAGCTCTGTTTTGGTGTTCACCAACTCCTGAAAACAGTATGTGGCTTGTTAGCTACTAAATGCTCCACTATGTTCACCAGCTAGTTGCTATCTTTATCCGTCTGTAGTATAGTGCGAGTTTACCAGAGGGTTTGTTTGTGCTAAAAACAACAAGGAAAACAAGGTTGATGAAAACGAGACGTCTAAAACAGTGAAGTTGCTAAAACCAAAACAATGAGCTAAAATATGCTAAAATGCTAACTGCAGTTGGGTTTTAATTCTCTGTAGGTTTGTCACTACGAGCGACACCTTTCACATTCCTTTTTTAATATACACAGAATAAAATTATGTCTTAAAGTCAGGTCCTCCAGATGAATAGATGCTTACTTAACTGCAAAGATTGGGTTAAAGTTAAAGTGCTGACAGAAAAACTGAAGTGTGCAAAATGTGCACATAAAAATTTAAAATTACATTCTATTCAGACTACTCCAGGACTGGAACAGTTAGTGGCGTCACGCGTCTGCTAACGAGCATTAGTCATCCTAGAAAGCCAGACTATACACAAAGTAAACAGTATTTACTCTGACTTTAAAACATTTGCACAGTCGGACATTATTCTCTGTAGCTATCATTAGGCCCTGCAAGACACAACCTGTAAAATTCATTTTGAGTACATGGAAACTAATTGATACAATCAACAATGTTTCTTAGCCTTGGATCATGCATTATGGTGGATGCGCTGAAACAAGAAAATTACAAAATTAAAATTTTCTTAAAACAAAGTCCAATATTGATATATTACTATGAAATAATCAAAATCTGAGACAGGAAACGACAAATAAGATCCTCTAAACCAACAGTTGTGGCAGGGAGTCCGAATGAGATAACGCAGGTGATACAGCAATAAGAGAACAGATAGTAACAGAACAAATAAAACCTGATGCAGAACATTTCCTTGTATTATTCTGCTGAATCTAACTCAGAAAACACAGGGAACATGTAGAAGCATTTGCAGGCAGTTAACACTATGGTAAACAGCCCCATGGAGCTAACAAGTCTTGCTGAGATAAAAAATAATTGTTAACAGGGCTTTAAATACAGCTTGTTTATATTTAATATAGTACGATTTCCCCCCAAGGCACAGTCTTATTACTTACTTATAGAAGAGTGAAAGTGATAGCCTTTAGCACTTTAAAAGTGACCCCGTGGGCCTTTATCACAGACACAAAGAAAACTAGCCCTTCGCTTTGTTTCCTTATTCCAGAAAGAGCTGGTATAGTGAGGCACTTGAGATAAAAGTATATTCAGTGGAGTGCCAATTGAGTTTGCCTTCTGAAATCAGGCTGAATGTGGGTCAGAGGAGCCAGCCTTTTCTGTGGAGGAACTTTTCAAAGCGTAATAGATGTGTGTAATTTGGAGTTCAGCTGTCTCATAGGCTGGCGGATAAGCATCATGATTATAGGCCACCGCAGTGGGTGGCATGAGTTTGTTCTGGTGTGTAAAAAGAAAAAAGACTCTGCAGCTGTTAGTTTGTTATTTTTAGGTTTTATCAAAACCAGTATTGATTTTTCCCATATGTACCATTGTTGCTGTTGCCATATGTGACACTTTGTTTATGTTCTTTTCAAAGATGGGATCTTCTCTCAGAGCCCTAAGCTCTCCTTTTTCTAAACGTTGTTAAGTTGCATGCAGGAAGTACATAATAACTGGAGACAAACACAGGAAGCAGGACGTACTGTCGTGTTGCGAAGCTATTTTTTTCCTCCTTTCCTTCCATCAGCCGAGGCTGCGTCAACTTCTCCTCCTGAAAAACTTCGTCGGCTATTGGACGGCACCAGAAAAGCACCGGGCACTGGACAGGGGGTCATAAATACATCTTCTGAAGCTTTAACATAACCATTGTTTTTTAAGTGGTCCACAACCCAGACCCCTTCCTTCCTATCTTTCTCTCTGCTCCTCATCTAACGCTTTCATCTATGTATCCCTTGGTGCCCGTTATCTACTCTCTTTCAAGTAAAACTCTGTGGCATTCAGCTCAAAGCTGTATTCTCCCCAATAGGAAGAAAAAAAATCCTCAGTTGGATGTGATTACGCTGTTAGATATCATCAGTCTGTGATGTTCTGCAAGTTAATCTGTAGGGAATAGTTGACTTTTTGGTGTTCGAACTTTGCCTGATTGCCTGAGTGATTTCCACTAAAATGTCCAGATAACAGGCGTTAACTTCAGTCAAAAGTGGATTTATGGGAATATATAGTAGCGAGCTAGCAAGCCAAAGTATGTGGACACCCGAACATTACACACCTGTGTGATTGTTATTCCAAAACAACGCACATTCATTTGCTGTTGTAGCCATATCCACTCTTCTAGTATAGTCGACACTGGAATCTTGCTGCAGGGGATTTGCTACCATCAACTTTAAACACTTTTGCCTTCCTCCATGGTAAGACAACACATTCTACGAACTAGATACTTTTTTTTTTTTTTTTAACACAACCTGGCCATCACAGGCGGTATTCAAGTTCACCCCAAAGGGGCTGTCTGCTCTTTGAAACCATTATGTGCATTTGGGATTAGAGAAATACACCACCAAGCAAGTCAATTACATCATTATCTGTTATCTGTATTAACCATATTCTTTAGGGTTTTTTTAAATTTTATTTCAATCAATTAAACTAAACCTGAAAACACACTTTGTTTCTTTCACCTAGAAGCTTCATTGTTCACTCAAGGTTTTCACTTCATGCATTTTGACTCACACATCCAAGTTTCCCTCATTAAAGAACCAACAAGTGGCCGTATTGGATTCCACTCAACAGACTGTCCTTGGAGACGGCCTGTGATACTGGATACTGTTTATAGGGAGAGCGGGTGCACGCCACATTGACCGGCCAAACCGCCACATGCATTATTTACTGCGAGGTCCGCAGCCGCCATGTGACACCAGCACGGAGAGACTTCTTTTTTTTTTTTTGCTGCGAGGAGTTCCTTGCTAAGTAAAACCAAAGAGCCATGTGCAGGTCTTGTGTGAATGGGGCCAGAGAGTTAGTCAGTAGGTCATCATGACTCGAGGAAAATGTTTTCTTACCAATATGGCTGTTGAGGTCTGAAGCTTTTTTTTTTTTACCACATAGGCAAAGAGAGAAGAAATCCTGCCCTCACGTGTAGATATCGAAAGATAAAACTGAACAATACTTTGCAGGAAAAAGCCCCAAAACAACACTCCAACTGTGTGTAAAGTTCAACCATCTGAAGAGCTTCTGATATGGCTCAACGAACCACACTTTGAAGTCACTAAACATTAACAGAGGTGAAAGACCGTGGGAAATTCACCTGTTCCATGAACCTTTTAACCTCTTCAGTTTCAGTTCAACTGCATCCATGTTACAGATGTTATCCTGGAGTCTGTGCATTTCCTCCTAACTGGAGGACACAACTACCTGTGTGTGTGTGTGTCTGTGCGTCTGTATGTGTGCGTGTGAGTGTAGGTGTCTGTGTGCAGGAATGTTGTCTTTCTGCACCTGCTATTCCCACACAAAGTTACAAAATTGTTACATTTCAATCACTTTCACCTGTTCTGATTAAGTTCTAAGAAATAAGCACCAATAATGACCAAAAATCTTGTTTCTATTTTTTTTAACCTTTTTTATAATTGAATTGACTTGTTTTCTCACAAAAAAAACGAAAATGATCATATGATCATAGATGTGATCTCACAGGGGTAAATGGCAAATATCAACCATAAATTATGTATATATCATTGGTAATTGAGCTAAAGTAAACATCTGTTAAGTATTTTTACATAAATTGTTATGGCTGTATTGATTTAAAAGCCTAATAATGTGGTGGGTCCACCAGACCCGGGAACATTGGCTGTGTAACAAAAATATGAACACCTAAAGCAAGGATTAACAAAGCCAAGCCATCGACTATAGTCCTATGGAGAAACGCAGCAGCGCAGCTATCGGCCCTGGTGACCTCAGCACCACCAGAGTTAGAGGAGAGCGACTAGGCAAGGTGTGATTTTTGTTTTCTTGTACGTTGGTTTGTTTTTGTTTTCCTCGAGACCGCAGAGGGTAGGGGGTGGGTGAGGGTTTTGGTTATTGTTCGATTGTATCTCTTTGTTCTGTATGTTGTATGTTATAAAAATAATAAAAAATGTATCTTTAAAGGTCCCATGGCATGAAAATGTCACTTTATGAGGTTTTTTAACAATAATATGAGTTCCCCCAGCCTGCCTATGGTCTCCCAGTGGCTAGAAATGGTGATAGGTGTAAACCGAGCCCTGGGTATCCTGCTCTGTCTTTGAGAAAATGAAAGCTCAGATGGGCCGATCTGGAATCTTCTCCTTATGAGGTCATAAGGAGCGAGGTTACCTCCCCTTTCCCTGCTTTGCCCGCCCAGAGAATTTGGCCCGCCCATGAGAGAGAGACATCATGGCTTTTTCAAACGAGCAAAGTGGCAGTTGGTCAAGGCCACACCCCCCCTCCACCTTGCCCCCACTCCTCCTCAATAGCTACATACACAGAAATGGCGATCACTAAGGAAAGCTCATTGTGGGACTGGCTCTAGTTGCTGTAATTCGGCACCAAGGCTGAATTTCGAAAGAGACTTCAGATACAGTATAGGGGACCACTAAGGTCTATATAAAAGAGACTTCAGATACAGTATTATAGGACCACTAAGGTCTATATAAAAGAGACTTCAGATACAGTATTAGGGGACCACTAATGTCTATATAAAAGAGACTTCAGATACAGTATTAGGGGACCACTAAGGTCTATATAAAAGAGACTTCAGATACAGTATTAGGGGACCACTAAGGTCTATATAAAAGAGACTTCAGATACAGTATTAGGGGACCACTAAGGTCTATATAAAAGAGACTTCAGATACAGTATTAGGGGACCACTAAGGTCTATATAAAAGAGACTTCAGATACAGTATTAGGGGACCACTAAGGTCTATATAAAAGCATCCAAAGAGCACCATGTCATGAGACCTTTAAAAAAAAAAATGAACACCACACAAGTGTTAAGCTAAATGCTAACATCAACATGCTAACATGCTCACAATGACAATGCAAACATCCTGATGCTAAGCAGGTATAATGTTTACCATGTTCACCATCGTAGTTTAGCGTGTTAGCGTGCTAACATTTGCTAATTAGCACTAAACACAAAGTAAGGCTGAAGCTAATGGAAATGTTGTTCGTTTTGCAGATATTTGGTCATAAACCTAAGTATTAGGCATATTAGAATTTTGGCATGATGATGGCACTAGAGGAATTTATTCCGTTTTTGGAAAGTAACAGCATTTGGGTTGCCCTGGTGGAAATATACTAAACCCAGACACACACACACACACACACACACACACAACACACACACACATACCATCTTCATCTCTCTCTTACTTACTGAATCACACTGTGTTTATTCCCTCAGGGATTTCTAAAAAACAACAGGCGACCGCATCTGCTGTTTATTCAAGAACCTGATAGTCGAGCTCAGCGTGCACGGTTTCACAGAGGACCGTCCTAATTGCTGTTAGCGGTGTCGCCTAGGAGAGCCATGACAAATAAAAAGTTCTCTCATCGCCGTCGTACCACTTTATTGTGTGAACAGAAGAAAGTCTAATAAAGTGGATGGCAGGAGAGTGTCAGTACTCAAACTCTCGAACGCCACGAAGAGTCCACAGAACAAAGCTCTGAGAAATCAACTTCGTGTCAAACTCTGTAACACGCTAAAGTGACAAAATGATGATCGTGTTTTACAGGAGGCAGAAGGAAAACACTTACCTGTGAAGTTTCCAATTCATCGCTGCCGCTCCCCCTCCTTGATTGGTTGCCCGGGGTGCCGCTGTCAGGTGGTAAGGGCCGGTAGCCAATGAGAGGCACGTTGCTTGACTCCACCCCCGGCAGGTCATAACCTCCTGTTCGCATGTTACGGGGGAGCATGGTGCCAGCTGCCACAGACAGGAAGGACATGAGAAAATAAGTGTTTCGTGGTCTCTTAAGCCCGTTTTATGGATCTACGGAGGCTCCACGCAGAGCTTTCGCCGTAGCCTACGTAAGTGGCCTGATGTTTATACTTGTGCGCTGGTGTGTGCGTCGAGCCGGCATGTGTGTGCGTGTGGGGGGAGTGATAGAGCGAGGGAGAAGTGAGAGAGTGACGGCGATTAGCTTCGGAGCGAGTACCGACTCTAGAGTCATAGTGAGAGAAACAAAGTGTCTCCCCTGTTCTTTCTGACCACGGTGGGAAATCTTTAGCAGGAAAAGTTAACCTTCTCATTGATGTCACGTTGTTTATGAAGAAGGAGAACCAGGAAATGAATCGGGGGAAATGCAACGCTACCAAGCCACGGCCGAGCGACGTGCATCGCTGCGACGTGTAGTTACATTTTTCGAGAGGTGCACGTCAGGCTACGGCGTAGGGTCCGGCGTAGACGCAGAGGGTTCTGCAGGGGTACGCCGTCGATTCGACGCAGAAGCATAAAACGGCCTTTAGGCTGCGGTTCAGACAAACATCTTGTGAGTTAATTGGGATTAGACAACATCTTTATCATTAGCAATTACTAGTATTCTTTAGGGGTGGGGGAAAAAATGTATACAGCATAGTATCGCAATATTTTCCGTGGCAATACTGTATCGATACACAGACGCCAAGTATCGATCTTTTATGATATATGTGTTGGTCAGTCTGTCTGCTTGACAATCCCCATTTTGCAGCAATAAAATTGAAGTGAGATGAACAAACAGAGAAATGTATCTTTTTAGAAAAACAGATGTTGACAAAGTTTTCTTTTGGGGACATAATTTGAAATTGGGAAAAATTTGAAGTTGGAAAAAAGGTAATAAATTACAATATATCGCAGAATATTGCAATATCTTTAAAATCGCAATAATATTGTATCGTGACATAAGTATCGCGATGATATCGTATCGTGAGGCCTCTGGTGATTCCCACCCCTAGTATTCTTATAGTTAGTATTAGTACATTTTAAAGTAACATTTGAAGCTTACTATACTGTTTGCTATTATTCTCCTTACAAATCACTCACTAAGGCCAGGAGAGCACTGGCTTCCTGTGTTTAAAATAATTAATTTCAAAATATTACTATTGGTTTATAACTCACTGAATGGTTTACATACATTTGTAATCTGCTGCTACTGTAGGCCTACATTATGAACCGTCCACACCGAAACATGGAGAAGCTCAGTTTGTATGCACCAAATATCTGAAACTAATATATTAGAGCTTATATTTATCTCCTATTTTATTTTACTCTTCTTAAATGCTGAATTTGTTTTAAATCGCCTTTTGTTTACTTTATATCTAAGGGATTGGTTCACAATTTTCCAAGTCTGTCTCAAACCAATAATCAGTTGCCCTATATGAACACTGAAACAGGTTTTGCTTGCTGTAATCATCCCCACCGTTCACCGGTGCAATAAAATGTTCCCTGTCAAATGTGTTTTCACTGTAAGCGATGGGGCACAAACTCCACAGTCCTCATTCTGTTCTTCTATTGTATTTAAAAGTTGGTCTAAGCCTGATATGCTATCCTTTAATGCATTTTTATGTCTTATGTAAAGAACTCTGAATTGCCTTGTTGTTGAAAGGCACTATACAAATAAACTGGCCTTTCCTTACCTTAGTGGATACATTTTTAAAACTGTGAGGTAGGTAGATAATAGATGGATAGAATGAACTTTTAATGATCACAATAAAGTCTGATTAGAACCATACATGCCAATAAATGTATTGCCACTTTTATTTCAGTGTTTGAGTCCTTGTTTGTTACCAGCTAACTATCTGAACCTGCTAAAGATCAACGTTGGACAGTTTACCAGGCTCAGGTTTGACCTACAAAAACAGTAGAGCAACCTTTGAGTGCAAATTCTAGACATTTTAAATGAAAGGAACACACTGCAGTAAGTTAATGGCAGCATGGAGGCCATTTCGTGGTTGATTTGTTTAACACATTCATAGTGCCCCACCGCATGTCAGGATTTGCATAGCAACCCTCCTTCCATTTCCCTTTCCTCGCTTTGGTATTTGGATGGCCATGAAGATAGACATCTCATAAACACTGTTTCAGGAAGAGAGGTGTATAGGAAAGAGAGAGAGAGATAGAGAGGTGATACAGTAGAAAGTGCTATTGAAATGCTCAACTATGGATTGATTACATGTTGATGAATGTGTGTATTAAAGTTTCTTTTGACTTTTCTGAGCAAAACATGCAGAATGGCTGCCAGGTGGCCGCTGTAGCTGAAAGGCCAGAGAATCAATCCCCTAAAGAGCCTGCTGAGACTTCCATCCTGGTGAAAATTTCCTTCGAGGACCCCCTATCTGCTCTCACAGCTCTGGTTAAGAAAGAGCAGGGGTTAAAAAGCCTCAAGTGTGATATAAAAATGTGCTGGCACTCCCAACTTACCATTGTGCTTTTGTCTTGGACTCCTGCAGCGTTGTAGCATTTGTGCAACACTTCCTTTCTCTTACGTGATCATTTGTCATTGCTGTAGTTTTGTAATTTGGCTCATTATAACCTTGCTTAAGAAACTAGTTTGCAGTCTGCATGACAGAGGGAGAGACGCGCAGGCCTGCAGGGAAAACAAGTCCAAAACTGTGCAGTTTATGCCCCGACCAACGGCCATGCAGAGGTCTGAATGCCTGCTATTCACTGGATCTGACCAAAGCAAACAGAGCACATATGACTGAGGAAAACAAACACATACTGTACAGCTGTAACTAGGTTACAGCTTAGTCACACACCCCATAATGCTACTTTTCTGCTCAATGCATGCCACCATAGGGTGGTGCTACAGTTATGCTCAGTCCTAATGATAGCTTCTTGTCACAATGTAGGCTGGATGATGTGAATAAAGCCTGACAGTGTGAGGGCTGTAAAAGTTTGAGCGTGCTGACACTCCTATTAAAACCCACAATAGTGACCAATGGTGAAATGTGCTTCCTACTATGAGTCACACACTGACATGAAGGCCCTGGAAATGTAAAACAAAAAAAAATATATATATATATATATATACATAGAGGAAGAGAAGTGAGTGAAGCTGTAAATCAACTTACTTATAGCCAAGTGGCATTCGCAGGATGTGGGTTGTCCAACTGTGGTCAGCTGGATTCAGGCAGCATTGGGTGGCCTCTGGTGCTGCTGGATCGGTGGCCGGCTCAGCTGAGGAGAGTCGCGCCCATCTGTACGACCGTCACCGACGACAACGACGAGAGAGTCTCCGTCCACCGCCTCGCGCCCCCACCCTCTCTCCTCTCTATCAGTATCCACGCACCGCTCGTCTGTCCAGCCTTCAGCAGCTGATAGCGCACTTTGGCCAAGCTGCAAACTCCCTCTCCTCTCCTCTCCTCTCTTCTCCTCTCCCCTCTCCCCCACCCTCTCTCTCTCTCTCTCTCTCTCTCTCTCTCTCTCTCTCTCTCTCTCTTTATGACGTCGCAGTTCCTGTATATTGTGGACTCATCGCTTTGGCAACAGCACCGTCTCTCTGGGTGCTACACAGTGTACAGCAGCCCGGCTCCAAAACACCGCTGCTCCGGGGAAATGTGACTTCAGGGGCAGAAGAGGGAAACGCACAGACGCATTTCCGCACGATCGGCTCGAGCGTACGCACGAACGCACGCACGCACGCACACAGGCTACACACACGCGCTTTTCTCTTACCAGTGACAGACCTTAAACCTGTAACCTCTTCACCTCATCTAACCTAATCCTGACGGTAACATAACACTAAATCCAAAAGCCCAGGGGTTAACTTTATGACTTTGTTTTAATACACTTAGTTCATGCATATTGCATACCAAACCTTAAAATATCTTTCTTCGAATCATGCAAAATTTTTATTACAGTAATGGGCCTATTTTACCTTGACCATATACAGTCTATGCCCTTACAGTAATCAACTACAACAGTAAAATGTTGTGTAAACAGTTAATGCACCAGTAAAAAAAATATAGTAATACATATAATATAGGCCTACTGCATATTACAGTTATAGAACACTCACAGGGGTAATTTTCTGCACAATGAGGCTACTTTTACTTATTTAAAAAAAAAATTGCATGCAGGATATTTTTACACTGTGGTATTGTTAACGTCAAATGAACCACCCCGCCCCCCCAACATATGACACAATCATTACATAACAACAGAGAAGTGAAAGAAAAAAACAAAACAAAAAACATAAATTGTATAAATAAATAAATAACATAAAAATAAAAATACAATGAACAATACAGCAACGTACATATACAAAAGAAAACACAACACATGCATATGACCACAACACATGTTCATCAATACATTACAACCACCAAATGGCCAAGATGGCCAATAATAAGTAAATAAGTAAACCGTAGAGTGTGAGTGGATTTCCAACTACAGTCAATTATAAACATTAGGTATAGACAGTAGGCATAAGGATTGCCTGCATCTTTAATAACAATGGCAGTTAATCTTAAAGTGAGCATTGCGTGTGTGTGTGTGCGTGTGTGTGTGCGTGTGTGTGTGTGTGTGTGCGCTCCCCTGAGTCTCATGACATCACCTGACTCTGATCCGAACAGTATCAAGCTTAACTCTCTGACCGATCTTTGATGAATTAGCTGATGCTCTTATCAGTGAGAGGCTGCCATGCCAAAAGGACTGGCTGAGATTAGACATGCTGCTGTTGTTGTTGCATACCTCAACTGTCAGCTGGCAGTTATTAATGGGACTGTTTGTAACCACAGCCATAAATAATTACCACAGCCACCATGTGACGTGATAATGCAGACAGGAAGTTGAAATAATGTGTGTTTCACTGACACACCATGGGGAAATCGCCAGAAACCCAAAAAGACACAACACATACATGATATAATGTACAACAATCACGTAATTTCAATGTTAATAAAGGATCATACTAGTTTCTAACCTTTCTGGTTTAGGACTCTTTAAAGGTCCCATGGCATGAAAACTTCACTTTATGAGGTTTTTTAACATTAATATGAGTCCCCCAGCCTGACTATGGTCCCCCAGTGGCTAGAAATGGTGATAGGTGTAAACCGAGACCTGGGTATCCTGCTCTGCCTTTGAGAAAATGAAAGCTCAGATGGGCCGATCTGGAATCTTCTCCTTATGAGGTCATGAGACCTGAGAGGTCTCTCTCAGAAATGGCACATACTAAGGAAAGCTCATTGTGGGACTGGCTCTAGTGGCTGTTATTCTGCACCAAGGCTGAATTTCAGGAAAGAGACTTCAGATACAGTATTAGGGGACCACTAAGGTCTATATAAAAGCATGCAAAGAGCACCATGTCATGGGACCTTTAATGCCAGGCCATGCTTGTGACCTCTCATCACATCAGAATCAGAATCAGTATTATTGGCCAAGTATACTTACATACACAAAGGAATTTGACTTTGTGTTAACTCTCTATACATTCAACAAATAGACATGTAGTAGTAAACATTCAGTAGACAAATAGTAATATAGACACATACTGTATACAAATAGGCACATATCAACATAATATACAAAAATACAAATATACAAATAAGACATAATATCAAGACAAGTACACATGGAGTGGGATGTAAAGTGCAAAAAGTAATAATGCAAAGTAATGTGCAAGATGCATATTGGAATGATAAGTATGTAATGTGTAGAGAAGTGGGTGAGTGGCCAAAGTGGGGATGACCCCACTTATCAGCAGTTCAGTAGAGTGATGGCAGTGGGAAAGAAGCTGTTCTTGTGTCTGCTTGTTTTTGTGCGCAGGGATCTGTAGCGCCTGCCAGAGGGGAGGAGGTTAAAGAGAGTGTGTGCAGGATGTGTGGGGTCTTTGGTGATGTTCTCTGCCCGCTTCCTGGTCCTCCCAGTATACAAGTCCTGGAGGGAGGGCGGGGGGCACCAATGATTTTTTTTAGCTGTCCCAATTGTGTGTTGTAATCTGTGTTTGTCCTGTTTTGTGGCTGCCCCAAACCAAACGGTGATGGATGTGCAGAGGATGGATTCAATGGCAGCAGTGTAGAAGATGGCCAGCAGCTCTTGTGGTAGGCTATGTTTCCGTAGGTTGCCTTAGGAAGTACATCGAGGCTCATTGCATGAGCTGTGAGAAGTTCAACCAACAAGGGATGTTCTGATCCTTTCATTCTAGTAGTTTTTTTAGTAGTACTCTTAGTAGTAGAGTACTGAGGAAGTACAACTCTCCAGTATGTAAAGACAAAAAAGCAAAGATTTGAAAAAAATAGTGAGGCAGAAGAAGTACTCAGATCTTTTACTTAAATAAAATGATCAATACCACATTGTAGAAATACTCTGTTACAAGTAAAAGCCCTGCCTTCAAAATCTTCCTTCAGTAAAAATACACTTAAACTACCAAAAGTAAAACTACTCCTATCTGATTTATATTCTGCATTAATAAACGTAATCTGCAAACTTGTAACTAAAGGTGTCAAATAAATGTGGTGGAGTAAAAGGTACAATATTGGCTTCCAAAAAGTAACTAAGTATCGTGCAATTAAAATAGTGAGTCAACATTGTGCTTGCGCATTTGAGTAAATGCACTCAGTTACATTCCAGCACTGGTCCTCAACCCACAGGTTGGGTATCACAGTTATCACATCATCCTTAACTTCAGTCTCAACCCAGTGACCCTGAACATCCCTCCGACTGACTGGCTGATTGCAGTGCGGTTGTAGTCCTTGTATTTGCTCACCACCTAGTGGTAACAGTTGGAAACTGGCACTTCACCACTTGTTAATCTGCCAGGGGCCATTTTGAACCGCACGGTGGTGTTACCATACGCTTCGCTTGACTGGTGTGAGTAATGTGTGAGACATCAATAAACAAGAAAAGACACAACAATAAAAAAACAAAAACCTTGGCTTGCCTTGGATGCATGTGCCTGTAGCCAAAACGTGGCAGGCTATTCCTCCAAAGCACCTTAACTGTAAGTATAATCTACTGTACATTATGCTTGATTTAGAATGGTTCAAATGTAATAGTGTGTCTGGGACTCTCTCATAGCAGTTTGGGCCTCATGTTTATCGTTGTTTAAAGCAGTAAATGTTTTTTTGTGTGTGTCATTTAATATACATCCAACAATGTGCGTGTTTGGTTTTATTATTATTATTATTATTACTGGATCTTAAATTTCTTAATGCTGCACTAAAAATAGATGCCTGCATTGTTTGTGGCAATTGTCTTACATGCATGACTTGAGTTGGTGTGAGCCATACTTGTTCTGTGTGAACAATATTTTCCATCACACATTAAATGACGTCCCGGATGTCGTGTGAGAGGAGATGTCCCTCTGGATGTCACATCTCTTCTGTCCTGCAGATGTGGTATTTGTCCACTTTGGAGTTGGCTTCCAGCATTTTCAGCAAAGAGGACCGGATAGGCTATTCTACATTTAAAATGGTATCATTTGTTGAAAGGAAATGTCTTTTTAAGGAAGAGAAATCTTGTCAGATGTTAGGTGATTCACGTTAGTGAGCTCATTAATTCCAGAAAATCTGCAGTGATATTTCTATTGTGGCATTCTAAAGCTGACTCGTTTTAGGAGCGATGGGATGTTCACTCACAACTCACATTTTCTTTCTTTTTTAATAAAGAAAGCAAAAACACCACCTACATTCCTTTACGTTTGGTAAGACAGAGGCAAATCATTAATATTGATAAAGACAAGTTAAAGTGGTCGGCGCTGCTTGCTCGGGCATCTCAGTTTGAAAACTTTTCTCCACGGATTTCCTAAACTTGGCTGGTTCCTCTTGTTTGAGCCCAATTAATGAGGCGGCTAAAGCCATTAATTGGCCACTTAATTGGCCCGTGTCGCTGGCGCGCTGCTTCCGCTGGCTTTCAGCGCACCGCCATGCCTCACTCCTGCTGCCAGACATCACAATCCCACCTTGTCAAAACGGTTTAGGGTCAGTCTCTCAGACGGGAAAGGTGCTCTCGCCGTGGACCACCCCCCCCACACACACACACACACACACACACACACACACACTCCCCTCCAACAACCTCTGGATTCCCCCCTCAATCAGTATCTCCCTCCCACTCTATCTCGGTGTTTTATGTCTGCGTCACAACAAGTCGGTCGAGAGCGAGAGGCAGGGATGATGGCGTCTCTGGCGGCTTGATTCCGGTGCTGCTCTGACAATCCCGCCTTAATATCATCAATAGGTGGTGGCGGAGAGGGGGATAGGAGAGCAAAAGAGACTGGGGACATGACGAAACGGCATCGCGGAGGACGGACAAACTAGAGACGGACGGACAGCCAGTCGCCCCTCCTCACTGACGGCTTGACTGACACACACACACACACACACAACACACACACACACACACACACACACACACACACACACACACACAGGCGCTTGGCACAGACAGGGACATACATGCACACCATCCACTTTTTGCAAACACGCAGGCTGCGCATCCGAGCGGGCAGTAATTGGGCAGCGGAGATCCACAGCAGATGAGGGCATTTCATGTCCAGCCTGGCCAGGAATCACTGTGACCCCGACGGAAAGGAGTTCGACTTGACAGGTATAGGCTACCCTTCACCGGCACAGCTTACTGTACAATTTGCCTGATTTCCCTTTTGATTCACAAAAGGCTACATGCACTATGTTATGTATCCTGCTGCGTCTGTCTTGACTTGAGTGCATGCACTGGAACAAATGCTAAAACCTGCACAAGATATAATGCCTGCCCAGTCATTTCATGCATCTATTCAAGTTTTTAAGATGTTGGGAGAGAAGAAGAAAACAGCAAAGTGCCTAGCAGATGCTTCAAGTAGCTGCACAGTGATCTTTGCTCATTCACTCAAACTGTATTGCAGCAGTCATCATGCAGTGTTTTTTTTTCTGTGTGTGTGTGTGTTTCAAGTGTGCTGTAATCATTTGTCTTGCTCTCTGGTTGTGTACTCACTCTCATCTTTTACTGTGGAGGATACAGGCTGTCGTTATGCTCTGATCTAAAAGGAGGGAGGGGAGGGGGAGGGGGAGGGGGGTTGGTAGAAGGAGGAGGATTTTAACCCCTTTGCACCGAAGCCCGCCTGTCTGAGAGCCAGCCGAAATGCCGGGGCCATAAACCCCTCTGTCAGCAATGGCAGCAAAGTATTCAGCGAATAAATCGGATTTCCATTTCACATGAGCCCTGCTCTCTCTATCTCTCTCTCCCCTCTCTGTCTCTCTCCTCAGGATGGGGGGAGTAAGTGAAGGAGATGATGTGTTGGCTCGATGGAGTGATGGACTACTGTACCTCGGCAATGTGAAAAGAGTAAGTGCATGTTGGAGTGTGTATGTGTGAGTGAGTGGCAGAAAGACTTTTGAGTATGTGTGTGTGTGTGTGTGTGTAGTGTGTGTCAGTGTGTGTGTGTGTTTGCCTGGATTTTTGAAAAAGACTTCCATTTAGTTTTGTCAATCATTCCTGCTCACCTGCTATCTCCCTATCAGGTAGACGGAGTCAAGCAATGTTGTCTGGTGAGATTTGAGGACAACTCAGAGTTCTGGGTACTGAGAAAGGACATTCACTCATGTAAGAATAACTCTTTTTTTTTTCTTTTCTTTTTTCTCCCTCACCGGTCAGCTAGAAGAGTTAAATCGCTTCCTGTTGGGAGCACTCTGTGTTTCTAAGGTTACAAAATGCTCGTAGATTGAGTTTTTTGAACGCGCAGATGTTCAGCTAAACTCAAACTAAAGGTGTCTGTTTCCACTCTGAAACTTTGCCTGAGCAGCTGAAGGAGTACGTTTCTCATTATTTACCCTTGTGGGCTTAAAACTTTTTTTAATTTCTTGTTCCCTTTGTCTCTGGATCTCTGAATTGGCGCGCCAAGAAAAATGCAGGAAAAGAAATTACAGTCACGTTCAAGGTTATGATGCTGAGTGCTCTTGAGTATTCTGATCGGGCTACGTTGGGATGTAATTGGTATATTAGAGTCTATTTGTGAATTTATTAGACTAATGACTCTTGAGGGAAATGGTGCCCCCAATTCACCTAGCATCAAGCGCAGGGGAATTTAGGATCAGAGCTGAATATCCGTCCATCATGATTGATTTTTTTTTTTTTTTTTTTTTTTTTTTTTTTTTTTTTTTTTTTTTTTTCTTTCCTCTTTTTCATACTTCCTCCCTCCTCTCTCTTTTTGCTTGTTTGCCTCAGTCTGCTGTTGGAGTAGAAGTTTGCTGTATTGTCGCGTTTTCGCGCCTCTTAAAGAACCCCTCATAAATTGTCTCAAATGTCGCCACGGTAAGGAAGCACGCCTCATCATACGCCGTCAAGCGCTGGTTCTCCACCCGTTCTTGCGCTGACCTTGAAGATTTGACACAGTGTGGTAAATAACAGCGTTGCCGTTTTAAAACAAAACAACAACACAGAAAACCATCTATCGTAAATGACAGATATGAATCGTTGCACCTGCATCCTGGCTAGAATGAAAATGAATGAGATGCCCAGAGACACGGAGCTTAATTCATAGACGTAAATGCCACTAGATGTCTTTACTTGGGCTGCTTGCTAATTTAAAAATCCCCTCCAGACATATTTAAAAAAAATAAAAATACTCTGCATTGAATAGTGATTTGTGTCTGATTCGGTTTTTCCACAGAAAAGATTAATTACGTCGTCGAACGTTCTTAAAACCACATCTGCTCCTTCTCCCTCAGTGAAAAATCTATATGAATATGCAAATATCCACTTCAAAACAAGACACAACATGTCTCCTACTTGACTGTAAAGTCCACTCTCAGTGTCTCCTTAAACTCAGATTTAGTGAGCGAAAACAGAGAATGTGAAAACAGCCTTCTGGTGTCAAATTCTGCAAAGTGAAGGTTAAACATCCAAGTGAAGTAACTGTAAATAAAACACATTTTTGAGTGGAGGGGGACTCTAAAAGTATGAACGATGAAATGAAATATACTGAAGTTCATGTCTTCGCGGTTCTGTCAGACCAACATGTTTGCTGACAGTTTCTTTTGAGGAAAAAGAAGACAAACATATCCGTGCTCCCTAGATGCAAATGCTATGGTAAAATGTGTTGCATGCTGCTGAAATAAACCAGCAGAGCACTAAACATGGAGCTGCTCTGCCCATTATTGTCACTCCGGCTGTCTGTCTCGTAAACACGAATTAAACGCTCTGCCTCCTCCTCCCATTACAGGTTATCATCCAGAGTGCCACACGCCAACCATCGAACCGGAAGCTGACAGCGATTCGTGGATATGTCGGCAATGTGTCTTTGCAGTCGCAACCAAGGTCAGACTGCTAATCTCTCCGTCTCACACTCTGGGGAAAAAAAACATTCAGTGTGTATATAATATGGGAGAAATCCAGTCAAATATTATCAGGCTTTTGCTGCCACTATACTGTTGTGTACAGCAGAAAATGGGTTTATTTGAAGCAGAAGCACGCTAATTCCTTGAGTATTGACTTCAATGTGAGATGTTCTACATTGTGTCCAAGAAATTATAAAGAATCAATAGTTATGAAGCTGAAAAACTACGCCCGAAGTTGAGAGAAGTACATTTAAAGTCAATCAATCACACGTGCTCCAGTTCTGTAGATATGAGATGAGAAAGCACCCGGTTAATTGTCAATCGGTCAATGTCCATAGCTCATTGTCCAGACTTCCGCTGCTCCGGACACAATCTCTCACAGCTGACCTACAATGAAACGAGAGGTATTGCTCTCTCCCCATCGAATGTGATCCGTCTCCCTCGCTGCTTTGACATGACAGTGATTTGAGCGGTCACCGGCCAATCAGTTCTCTCCCAAAATTGTGTTTTCAGAGAGGCGGGGCGCTCAAACGGGGACGCTTCGCCCGGCTCATGCAATTTATGAAACTCCGGCTTCCCTACCAGCTGTCGTCTTTAGACTGGGACCCACAGCATCTGACCAATCAGCAACAGTGCTACTGCTACTGTGCCGGACCTGGAGAGTGAGTGACACTGCAGAGGCCAGTTTAAGTTTGAATGTACAGTTCATGTGTGCTCGTTAACATTTGGCATTTTCTCTGAAAAGCTTGATCTCACCTAAATCAACGTCATCTTGTGGATTATTTGCAAATTGCATGCAGCATATCAGACATGTGTCAAACTGTAATGGCAGGATTCTTTTGAGTTTGTTTTGACTTTCTCGGTTTTATATGTGAGAGATGTTCACTGCATCAGTTCAGATACTGTCAGGTAAGTTGTCAATCCCCCAAAAAAGGTGCACCAAACCCTCTTTCTAATGCATATGTTGCACTCTTGTTTATTTTTTAAACCCCACCCAACTGGCACATAAAAAAGTATAAAACAAACTGCCATATTTTTATGAGTAGTAGGATCCGGTGGGACTTTACACCTGAAGACACATTTCAGCTCAGAAAATGAGAACTGTCTGCTCCAGTCATCAGCCTTCAGTCTTCTTTCAATTATTTATGCATAAATACAAATATGTCTGGTGACAGATGTTAGACACATCCATTCATTCATGTGTGTAAAGTCTCTTGATGTTTTTGTGTTGTTGGACTGCAGGTGGAACCTGAAGATGTTACAGTGTGGAAGCTGCGGTCAGTGGTTCCACGAGGCCTGCACACAATGTCTAACCAAACCATTGCTGTATGGAGACAGGTGCGTTAATGAGCATTATGTAAAAAGCATTACTGTAAAAAGCTCTGGATTCTTAAAGGTGCTGTAGGTAGGATTGCGAAGGTCCAGGACTTAGCCATCAAATTTGAACATCGACAACTTCTCAGTCCCTCTCCCCTTTCTGCTGAAGTCCAAAACGGTCTCATAAGCCCCTCCCCCCACAAGGGAGAATGAATGCGTGTGCATGAGCAGTGATTGACACGCAGTATCAAATGCAAGTGCAAATCGGCCTACAGGCTGTAGGTGGTGCCAAAATTACCTGTTTCATGTAGTTCTACTGGAACATATGGTCAGTTTCAGCAAATATGACAGAAAGTTAGTTTTATAAGTCTTACCTACTGCACCTTTAATATTCAGAATTATAATTTTGTCATGACAATAAATATAAAGGTATGTACAGGGCTGGGTATCGTTAAAAAAATTTCGATACCTGTACCGATACCAATACCGTGACTTTGCTAACGGTTCCTAAACGATACTTTTTTCGATACCAATTTTATAAAACAAAAAGAAATTACAACATTACAGATTATGGCTCAAATCTTTTATTTATTTTTCAGCTCCTACTACATGATCCCGTCTCTGTGCGTAACGTAGAGATTTTCCTGTCTCTACGATGTGTAACGTTAGACAACCAATCACAAACATTATTAGATCTTGTTAGAAGCATGCTGCATGCTTATTGGCTCACTGACTCTGATGAGATTTACTTTTTAATACCTTAGGTATTGAAATTGGGTATTGAATGACGAGGCATTTTTCGATTCTCGATACTTTAGAGGCAATTCGGAGCCTAAAAAGTATTGAATTCTGTAATAGTGTAATGTAATAATTTTTCCTCGCCACTGTCGCACTAACTGCTTGCTCTTGGGGGAATTACTGGAATTGTTGGGTCTTTGTAAATTATAGAGGGCGGTCTAGACCTACTCTATCTGTAAAGTGTCTTGAGATAACTCTTGTAAATAAAATTGAATTGAATTGAATTGTACCCAGCCCTAGGTATGTATCTAGTATGTTCATATGCACCCTAAAACTCTAGAACTCTAGTTTTAAGACGGTATTTGGTAGAGCTAGACTGATTTCTTGAAGAAGATATCAATATTTGAGAGTAATCTGATATTGGCTTTTTTACTCAAACGTTTAAACATGAACAAACATTTTTTGGCACCAATTTCTCACTTTTGGTTATTTAAGAATTGTAACAAGGATAGTTAAACAACACAGTAAACTGCTAAAGATGATGGTAACAGTAAAGTAAATATATACATAAATAGAAGGGGAACGTGAAATCATAATCATTTTAAATAGGAATTTAATGAAAATATTTTAAACTTGAATTAAAGAATTTAATAATAACAAATTAAGAAAAATAAGGGATGAAAAAGGCATACAAACGTAACCTGCGGGACAGTTTTTTTGATATATTTTTTATAATTCAATGTTAGACGAGAATATTTTACCAATATATCAGTCAGGATGTAATATTTCGATTGTGTTTTGATGTGATAGATGTTACTTCTCGGTTGACCTGGTTTGCATTGATTTTTTGTATTGGTCTACTGCTCACCACATGTTGACTTTGTTAGGTACAATATTCAGGTTAGATTGAGCATAAAACATTATTTTCAAATGATCTGTCGACAATGTATTTGATAATTGATTGCTTATCTAATCTATAAAATGTCAGAAAATAGTGAACAAAATCACCCATCACAATTTCTCAGTCAGAGGTGACGTCTTGAAATTGCTTGTTTCGTCCAACCAAAATTTAAACCCCCCCCCAAAGTTTATAATCAGTTTATAATCATATTAAAACTGAGAAAAGCACCACATTTAAGATGCAACTCGTCTCAGCAGTAGATTCCGGTCTGATTAGGATAATCAGATGGAGATGTCTACATGACAGCTTCACTTGTCAGAGAAATACCTTAATTAGCTTAAGCAAAAATAATTAGTGTGCATGTTAATGCGTTCGGTGACTTCCTCACACACTCAGAGCAAAGGGACAGTGACACAGAGCAGAGCAGACGTATCACCTCTCTGGTAGTTGTTTGGATATGATGTCGGGAGGATATGCAAGAAGCTGATCGCAGTGCAGTTTGATAGGCTGCATCTCATGCGTGTAATAAAATGTATCCATCCATTAAGTCATTATTGTCATTAACCATCTGTGTTAGCCGACTGGGTTCTATACACCCACCCTGACACCTTGTTATTGCCAAACCTGTCTGAGGGGAAGGGGGAAGGGTGGAGGAATTAGATTTAGACTGACAGTCGGGGAGAGTGAGGCCGGATTGGTACAATATCTGCTGAGCAGGTGATGGAGGAAGAGTGAAGACTGAGTTCACAGTTGGAATAGTAAGCATGTGCTGCCGTCATGCTGTGCCTGCGCTTCATCTTTCCCAATGCCCTTCAGCCAACACATGCATATAGCAGGACAGATGCACGCGTTGTTGTTGTTGTGGTATTATCTGAGTTTCAGGGTCACCCGGAACAGAATGCTATTATAGTAAAACGTACACACCTGTCTGTTTATTTTCAGTTCAGGTTGATTTATATGATGAAATATGTAGAGAAGAGGGACATATGTAGACTGCAAGGGAGGCAAAGGGGGGGGGGGGATCCTAGTGTATATCAATAAGTTGGACTAAAGGCAGCTACACACCGGGCCGATAATCGGCCGTTGGACAGTCTGGCGAGGTCGGTGACTCGAGTCTGTTCGGTGTGTTCTGCGCCGTCGTCCGTCCGAGGGGCTGTCGGCGTTCATTTTGGCCGACCTGACGTGTTCATTCGGAGGCAGGGCAGTCGGGACTCACCCGGAAATGGCGAGCGGAACGAGAATCTTTTAAACTGACCTTTCTCGAGCTGAAATGAAGACAGATTCAGCAACTGCATGGCCTATTTCTCGCTTAAAATGTTTTCAGAAACTCGTTTCGGTGAACTATTTTAGTACAATATGAGATCGTATTCTGAACGGCCGCCATGACACTCTGGCTTTGAATTTCCGGAGAAAACAAACCCATGTGACGCGTTCGTCCAATCAGCTGCCGGTTTAAATTTTTTGGGCAACAATACAGATTACCGCCGCCTGCTGTTATGGAGCTGTATTACGTCTCGTCTCTTCGGTGTGTTCTGAGGCACTTTTTGGACCAACTCGGGGAGACTGATCAGTCCGACTGGCTTTTCTGCCGATGGTCGGCCATCTGGTTGGTGTGTAACCGCCTTAAAAGCATAAAAAGTCTGCACATTTTTTCCCGCAGAGTTAATATCTTCCCCCCTCTTCATTTCTGAGCTCCTTGTTCCTCACTCCACCACACGCCCATTCAGATCCTCAAACCCTGGTCTTTTATCCATTCCTCGCTCCAGCTACAAGACCAATGGCGATCGAGCCTTTGCCATCTTAGCTCCAACCCTTTGGGATCTTCTCCCTCAGTCTGTTAGGTCTGCTGAATCTCTGGACTGTTAAAACCCCACCTTTATACATTAGCCTTTGTGTAAAGGGCTGCACCCCTTTTATGCTGTATTTTATATTTAATTTGTATTTTGTAACTCATGTTTATTTTTATTTATTTCTTCATATGTATTGCACGTGTGTGTGAAGCACTTTGAAACTGTGTTTTTAAAAGAACTATATAAATAAAGTGTTTACTTACCTCGGGAGGGAACATTTGCACCCTGCAAAAAAGAAAACGCCACATAAAATATTAAATGAAGGTAACAGTTCACACAATACAGTAATACGTGAGCTTTTTATTTTAGCTGGATACATGGTCAAATGTCATTTGCTCTTACCAGTGTATCGCCATGTGTAACGTCACTTTGTCCCCAGCAATCCTGCCACAATCTGTCCCAAAACGTCCAGTTAGATAGTAAATGCCGTACACATATTCTTCTTCCAAGCAGCACAAAGGACAAAGACAAAATAAAAGATGACAGTTGTTTTTTCAAAACTACATTACACTCATTTTTTTTTTTACAGGATAAATGATATTTCAGTCACATGCTAATTTCATTTTTTTTCCATGTGTCTTTTTAGGTTTTATCAGTTCCAGTGCTCAGTATGTACAAAGGGACCAGAGACCATCCAAAGGCTACCCATGACCTGGTGATGTTAACAGTTCAACCTTTACTGACAAGTTTTCAGCACAAACGCTACATTTTTACACAGTGGTTATTTAAGAGCAATATAAATAATAATGTTAAAACTCAATTCGTCAATCACGTTTTTAAAGTATTTTCTTTTTAGCACATTCCAACACTTGTATTAGTCAGTGCTACACCACACAACAACACAGCACAGATTGATATTGCCAATAATATAACCATATTGTAATAAAAATGTGGTATATATATATATATATATACTATATACTATATATTTTCTAAGATACTAAGATGTTTTCCAGTATAATTTGTTTTTGTATTTTACCTGTTTCTTATTATCTTCTTTTTTAAATGCAGGATGGATTTGGCTCATTTAGTGCTCTACCATCTCTCGCTGTGCTGCAAGAGGAAATACTTTGATTTTGACCATGAAATCCTGTCCTTCACCAATGAGAATTGGGAGTCGTTGCTCCTAGGAGCGGTATTGATATTTCCCTGTTTAAGCACCATGATGAAATAATGTGAAATGCTGCCAGCCTTTTTAGCATTGGAGACTTAAAGCCTATTAGCCGCCATTAAAGTAAAACATGTAAAGGAAAATAAGTATGACCTCTACGTCAGCTTAAAGAGGAACACCACTAAGTTGAAGAACTGCTATGACATTGTATGCTTTTATGATCTAGTTCAGGTCAGTTAGGACAGAAGACAAACAACTTCTCTCATTTAAAGGGATACGCCACCGTTTGTTGAAATAGGGCTCATCACGTCTCCCCTAGCTGTAGATAGGTGGGCCAACGCATTTTTTGTGCATGCATTGTTTTAGTCCGGTGCAACACCGGCAGCGCCGCCGCTAGTTAGCTTAGCGTAGTGAATGGAATCCTATGTTGCCGGTTAGCATGTTGTGAGTAAAAGCGAGCCAACAAAAGACAAAAAAACAACCTAATAACTTGCACTGAGACAAAAAATGTGTTGGCCCACCTATCTATCTACAGCCAGGGTAGACCGTGATACGCCCTATTTCAACAAACGGTGGCGTATTCCTTTAAGGTGGTTTATTAAAGCTGGAATAATAATAGAAACTTGTATAGAATGATCTTTTTGGTTTGAGAATCCACAGTCAGCGGGTCGCTGGTTCTGGTTCTTAACCTTTTTGGCTGCTGTACCCCTACAGTATATATACATATAGTTTTCTATTTTTTCAAATTAGCTGAGCTACTCCACAATCTCACCATGTAGGCTACCCCCTGGCCATTGCAGACATAAATGAGTTTTGACAAATCCTCAAACTAGAGTGCTAATGCACAAAGTTGTAATATCAGAATAAACAGGAAGATAGAAGTAGAGGTGACAGAGGGACACACCAGGGGGAATTACCTGAGCATTTCCTGTACATCTATCTGAGGGTTTGGGTTCTTCTTTAAGCTGTTTTGTAGAGACGTTTTGAAATGTATCGTTTGTCCTGTCATCAGTTGGCAGCAGTTTTTTTTTCTTCTATTTTTTTAAGCCATGCCGTACTTTCCCTTATCAAAATGATTGCTGTCAGCCACTGCAAAAGGAAATTATTCTATGCATTACAGGTTTTCTGTCTGAGTCCACTGTGTAAACACAGCTTTGTTTTTTTTTCTTTCATTCCTGTCTGTCCACTAGCTCTCTGACACGCCAAGGCAAGACCGCTGTCACAATCTCCTCAACGCTCTCAACTCTCACAAGGACAGGTATGTCATCGCATATGATGAGAAGAATAAACACTGACCACACACGACTGGATTAATGAGTAGCCGCTCGCCATGAATAGAGGGGTCTTCTTAGTGCTCCGTAGTTTGGGATGTTGGACATGCAGGCTGCAATGAGTAAGATGAAATGTGTGACTTTGAATTAAATGTAACTGCCAATTAGACGAGATGAAATTGAGCACTTTTTGGTGCTTATTTTGTCTTGTTAGAAAATGGACACAAGTTGTTGGTATTAAATCACAACAGCCAGTCTAGAGGTCTAATGGCTTTTAGTGGGTTTTCATTGAACTTCGCAACTTCTAATTATGTATA
Organism: Perca fluviatilis; assembly: GCF_010015445.1. NCBI lineage: Eukaryota > Metazoa > Chordata > Actinopteri > Perciformes > Percidae > Perca > Perca fluviatilis. The sequence goes on along the minus strand of NC_053118.1, from coordinate 30,058,522 downwards.
CTTAATTACACAATCACTGTAATGTTCATGAGTCTACTTTTGCATCAGGAGAATAAGTACATTTTGTTACACAGCGTTGAATCCATTATTAGCATCAAAGAGGAGTAATGGGGGAAAAACACACACACATTTGGTGATGATATATTTTAAGAACCAACGCTAGACTTTACGAGGTGTTTCTTTGCTGTCGCCCCAGGTTTGTCTCTGGAAAGGAGATCAAGAAGAAGAAGTGTCTTTTTGGGCTTCAGGTTCGAGCGCCGCCTCCGCTGACGTCCGATTCGTCGCCGCTCATCACCGACCCCCCTATCAGCATCACGCACAGGAGAAGGTCAGAGTAAGGACAGCGTCTCTCTTTTCAGCTCTTATCTCAATAACAGCTCTGGGTTCCCCACAGGGCATATAGTCATTACGCACGAACAATTAACTTGTGAATCAAAGGGCTGCAATTTTCATATGCCAGCAAAAGTATCAGTGTCTTAATATTCTCCTAAAAGAGCATTAAGACCCCCTGTGTGCTTTCATTTCTACATCCGTGTGTGTGTGTGTGTGTGTGTGTGTGTGTGTGCATGTACTGTAGTCTTTCATAAACACACTTTTCATTTTAGATAATTTTCAGATTTGGCTGAATTACACTGGAATAATTTGCAGTGGAGTAGTCTTACAGGGAACAAAAATCATATTATTTGGGTGTCTGAAAAACACATTTTCTTACATGGAATATATTCATATCTTCAGTAATTTATCTTCTAGTTCCCTTTGCTCATCTAAATAGCTCCACGCTGCAAGTCTCCTGTAGTCAGCAAGAGACACTTGAGGCTTCCCGACAGGAATGTGAGATGTTCTGTTTGACTAGAGTGAAGTCAGTTTGCATCGTCCCAAATGGACAATGTCTAGACGGCTTCATCAGAGGCAACAAATATTAGCTTATCCCTTTTCCGAAAAAAAAAATCCTCTGTCTACATGTATACTTTCTCCACCTAACTGGCAACAAGTAGTAAAGAACGCAATAGGCAATGTCACACTGCTTACACACAAACCTATACCCTACTTTGAGACTTACTGATTTAAATGAACCCCTGACATACCAGGTCAACATTTCAATCTCGACCTCTTCTACTGTATGATCCAGACTAAATGGAGTTACAAAACTAATGTCAGGATTTTCTTTAAATAAGCTGGTGTTATGGAGACTTTCTGACCTCTCCAGGGATCGAACACAATGCACAGAGAAACACAGAGATGGTCCAAGGTGAATATTGCAAATGTTTTATGTAATTAATCACAGGGACGTTGCCGAGGAGTAGTAACAAGGTCTCACCCGATCAGACACAGAGATACATCATGATTATATACTCATTGCTCATTGGAAAAGCAGCCAAATGATTATTTTTCTAAACCAATGAAAATATGTCTTTACAATAACCATGCTCAATAACCAATGACAAGCTTTTGCATCTCTCCATACAATTTAATATATATATATATAGCTTTTCCATAATGGTCATTCAGAGATACTGTCTTCTTCAATAATGACAGGCTGTCATATATGTTTACTCAGTTGAAAGACAGATTTCCATAAATGGTCCCAAGCCTAGCTCCAGGAATGTACCTGCACCTGTCACAGTAAACAAAACCTCTCCATGGGCCTCTGACAGTATCTCAATATCGTAGCACAGAGAGAAGACAGTTTTGAACACAGTGCATACAGAAAAATGTACAAATGATAATTAATAAAACTCGAGGCATCATAATGGATATTCATAGCCTGCAGAGGCTGAACCAACACTCCAAGATTCCCACTTGCACACAATAAATATTCTAAAGGGCAGATTGTAACAAGATTTACTGAGAACATGAATGCTCTCCAGAAGGTAAACACTTTCCATGTCAGACATCGCCTTATCTTTGGTGTCACCATTAGGCCAAAATGTCCACTTTATACACAAGATATCTGATTAATCAAGTGGTAAGATTGCCATGCAGTTTTTTTTAAGGTCATTTTTTGGCATTTTTGCATTCATTGGACATTTGACAGTGAAAAGGCAGAAGGAAAACAGCAAAATAAAAGGATGGTATGACACGCAACAAAGGTCCCTGGCTAGAATCGAACTGGTGACATTTTGGCAATTGTGGCACGCCCACCAAAGCGCTCCGATCACCATACAATTTGCTAAACACATTTATGCTACTACGAGGATAAACCCTTTTGATATTAATGCCTCTGTGGTCTTTGCTTTAGTGCGGCCACCAGGACAAAATATACATTTAAATTCCTACTACCTGTACAGCTCAAATTAGAGCAAAATGAAGAGCATGTTGTTCATTCCATTCCGCATTTTCAAACTGTGGGTTGTAATGGACATTTCAGCCTCTAGAGTCCACTTTGGGGCTTTAGACCTCAAGTCTTGTTTTCAGGAGACAAGCTGCAGGACACAAGTTAATTTTCAAGCAGAAGAAGAAGATAGGGAATGAGCGAAATGAAGGTGTCGAGTGTTTTATCCTTCCATGGTTTTCAGCCTCCCTGCTGATGATGTTTGGGCTCGTATATGTGCAAACTGTTGTACTAATATAATAAATCCAAATCATTCTGTTTATCATCTCACTGCTCTCATCTTCTGTATTTCACACCTCTCAGCAGGCTTTTATGGAGACACACTAAATAAACTAAACATTGCACATTTGGACTGCATCTGCGTGTTTATGCTTGTATTTTAATTTATGTGTGTTTTTGTTCACTTCAGCCCGTTGTCACTACCCTGCCAGAGGAGAGTGGGGGGGCCAGAGTCACGCAAATCAAAGCGTCGCATCATGGAGACACAGGTCAGTGCCTCTGTCTCGAGCTCGGGGCGAGGAGGGAGGTCTGGGCTACAAAACCTCTCTGATTATTTTTTTCTTTTTTTTTTTTGTGGTCCAGGTAAACAGCTTTCTGCGACCCAAATAACCTGTCAGTCAGACGCCGTGATGAAGGTTCATTTCGCAGTCTGCATCAGTCTGTTTTTTTTTTTAACACCCAGTGCAGCTCCGTGCCTCAGTATTTGCCTTCTCCTTTTTGCTGTACTTTAATGCCTGCTGATGCTTTAGAGGCTTTTGTTAGAGTAATGGTATAGTGTGAGAGAATCACGTGTTGTGTGTGTTTGGCTCAGTTCAAATGTATGATTCAAATACAAACTTGGCTGCACAAAAAACCCGCTCGTGTATTTCATCAACAGCTGCAGTTCAGCACCACATTTATCATGATCATCAAACCCAATTCCCAGCGGATCACAATGAAACAGGCAACATCACATGTGGCAGTTACTATTTTTACACAGCATTCTTAACGGTGAATGCTCATTGTACTGTGTCCTCCCACACAACACTCTGATCCGTGTATGTGCACACAGTAATCCTGGAACAATGCTCTCCACAGAGCACTTGTTTTCACTCTGGCACATCCAGGCCCCATTGTGCCCCTCTGATTGATGCTAATCTCCGTCTGTCTTAGAGGAGCAGGTTCGTTGTCGTGGGGGAAAGTGAGATGGGAAGGAATGCTGATATGTGTAGCCTGGGATCACTTCCAAGTGCACTTTGCAGTCGATTACAGTTTGGCCAGGTGGCGCTGGCACCTTGGCAGTGCAGCATTGACAGAGCACATCCATTTAAAGGCACAGACGTCGAATAAGGCCACTGAATAATAATCTCCCATCCTAATAGCAATGCTGGAGAAGGGAATGATAATGGTCCAAGTGTGGTGCCAAATGTCACAGTCTAGCGATGACAAATGGAACAACCTTTAGGTGGCGTCCCTCCGGATGACATTTCCAGTGATTGATTGCTCTGATGATGCTCTGGTGTTTTTACTTTTCATGGGTCGTGAGTCTGTGTGTCAGGAGAGCTGCCTCACTAGCCAGCCAGCTCCATGGGATGTGCTATGGAGGTGATGCATTTAACATCCTATGGCTGTGTGGCTGTGATATTGGTGTGGATTTATATACATATCTGTCCATATCTGCCCTCAGGCAATGCAGGAACATGGACTTCAAACTCTAAAAAATAAACAAAATCTATATATTCTGTATACTAAGTCCGTTTTTAAAAAGTTTTCATTCTGATTTTAAGTTTGCAAGCCTTTTTCTAGACATATGTCTCACTGAATGTTCCATATGCAGAATTAACTTTGTGCATGTCTGAGCACAGAGGTATCAGAGCTCGATTGACTCCTGTGATGATGTTGGCATCCAGCCACAAGCTGACCTGTGTGTGTGTGTGTGTGTGTGTGTGTGTGTGTGTGTGTGTTGTGTGTGTGTGTCTCCTGTGCCCAGGCTTGTCCACCCCCAGTTGCTGCCAACCCCATTGAGCTGCTGCCATGTTGCCATGGCTACATGGGAGGGGCCAGCCTTTACAACTCCAGGAAGTCAGAGGAGGAGCTTAGTTTGAGGTAAGGGGGTTTTACATGAGGTTTTACCGTTTTGGTGTCTGTACTGATGCATTATTGTTGGGTGTGAGAAGAGTTAAAGGATCAGGTCGCCCGTATTACAAGTAACACACGCAGGGACGTGAGGTCTGTGATGAGTACTGTAGTAGTGACTGTTTACTGACTTTAGTATTTTGTTGTTGAAAATTTCTTTATTAGGAGTTACCCCTTGAGATGCACCATCTCGTTTTCGAGGGGGTCCTAAACAATAATTGAATATACATTACAATCATAATTGCATACAACAATTAACAAAACAGAAACAGGCAACAAAAACAAACAGATAACAAAAAAATAACAAAACAAACAAACAAACAAACATTGTTCATGCTCAATGCTCAAATGTTGTCTCTTGACCTTGACTTTGCTGCCACAGCAGATCAACAGAGTGCTCACAGACTACTATGAGACACTATACACTATCTCACTTTTGACCAAAACAAACATTATTCTTTTCGCCTACCGTACGTAGTTTTGGGGTAACAGCAGAACATATCTCTTTATCCATCACTCTGATGAACAGCTGACTTCTGACTCCCAGTGTCAGGTTCAATTCCTGTGCAATAACCCAGCAACACTGTCTCTAATCAGCACCTGTTTACTGGTTCCACTTATTACTTATTATTTATTCATCATTCTCTATTTCAGAGCTGTTCATACTGCTCATATTGTAATATAATACTTATATAATAACATAATACTTACTAAGTATATACTAAGTATATACTAATACTTACTGTACCTTTAATTAAAGTGCTCATATTATGCTTTTTGGCTTTTTCCCTTTCCTTTATTGTGTCTTATATCTTTTTGTTGTGCATTTTATAGGTTTACAAAGTGAAAAAGCCTAAAGTCCACCCCAAAGGGACTTACCATCTTCAACAGAAAACACTGTTCACAAACTGCTCCAAACAGCTCTGTTGTAGTCCAGCCTTTACTTCAGAGACAAACGTGCGTCACTTTGTAACGCACGTTATAATGCTCGTCTAGCTGCTAGCGTGGCACGCCCTCATACTCTGCTTCTGACTGGCTAGTAGTCCTTACCTAGCTACTCCCAACAAAGATGGAACAGAAGTGAGATGTCTCACTCTGTATCTAAAACAGAGAGCTCAACACTGGGTGAAAAGAGGAGCTACAGCAATGTGCAGTACAACAAAGATATACTGTAGTGGTTTTGAAAATTAAACCATGTAAACCTATCCTGGTAAAACCTCTAAATACAATTATGAACCTGAAAATGAGCATAATATGAGCACTTTAAGTAATTTAAAGTCTTTTCTACTGTTTTTAAAGACAGCTGGATTTATTTTAGATCAATTGTCTTCAACTGTTGTGCATTTGGTCCCCAGCTCTCCTCCCAAGCGGATGTATGCCCTGTACCACACCACGTACAACGGGAATAATGCACTCTCCAGGAGTCTCCATCACTTCAACAGGTTTTACTCATCTCTCATGCTCATTTGTACTAACTCCTTCTGGACATTTATATAGTCACAACAACTGGACCTTCAGTTGCCTCACCTTTGAGCATAGCTCTTTTTCACTTTTCACCATACACAGAATGAGAACTAAGGACATTTTGGCAGATTAACAGCTGATTTACACATTTTTTTCCACATTAGCTAAAATATCCTTGGTTGTAAAAATTAAGCATTAAATACATTTCAGCATTGATTACTGTATCTTTCAAAATATGTTGTAAAAGTTTTCAAGACTGTTTGTTTTGACACATTAAATCATTTATCGCTTTTTGCCTCAGATTTCAGCCTCCTTGGCTCTTTTTCAGTTCTTGATGTTTTTTTTTTTTCAGAAGTCATATGAACTGTCAAACGCTGCTAAATGGTATTCTGGAATGTAACTCAAATTTGGAGTGGATCTTTTGTGATTGAATTAGTTTAGTTTAGTTTAAATCAATGCAGATTGATTTTTTTGCGGCGCTTGGGGGCAGCGTAAACACAACATTGGCATATTATCACCTTATACAGTTGATAAGGGGAACATGTTCACCAACAGTTGCTTATTGACACATCCAGCAGACATAACTCCTTTCACTTTACACATAGTCATCAGATCTATTGTTTATATAAAAAATATTGATTAGAGCAGCTTTAAGTCATTTTTTCCATGCGGTGTATTAAATCTACTTTATGTTGATTGTAATGACAAATAGTTAAGGCCAGTGTGTGATTTTCCGGGGGGATGGGTGGGATTTCCCTTCCTGGTCTACATATCCCTGCCTCTGCTGTATTATTTTTTTTATCTCTGGTGGGGACAAAATGTACCCCCCACCCCCCAAAGTGATCAATGCTACTTCACCAATAGACCATATATTCTATACCAAAAATAAGTACTAACTAAGTAACATGTAACAGTCTATAGTACCATAGAGCTGCAGTTGCTGATTGTATTTAGCCGTAAATTGAACTCTGCTCTACGACTTGAAAGCGCTGTGTTTTAGGTTGACACCACGTTGTGCTATTTCATTTTGAGATTATTTTCCATTGAAAATTGAAGGTGATAAATAACTAATCGCACCCTGGTTAAGGCTGTGTACACGTTTCAAGGTTAGTTATACAACAGTGTATTTGTAGCAAACTAGGGCTGGGCGATATGGAGAAAATCAAATACCTCGATATCGATACCGCTACGATATTGTAGTGTTGACTATTGGTGCTTTCACAAAATATTTACACAATGAGATTTTTGATAAATAATCATCAGTAATGTGGATATAACGACTAAGTGGGTAAAGGCAAATAATAGAACAGTTACAACAGTCTGGTAAGTTCATAAAATGACATCACTCTACTGTAATGCAGCCTTTAAAACCAGGAAAAGACAACACTTATACCATATTACGATATTACATTAGCCAAAATCTAAGACGATATCTAGTCTCATATCACGATATCGATATAATATCGATATATTGCCCAGCTCTATAGCAAACCCTTGCTGTATCTTTGAGATGGTGAACCACACCTAGATGATTTGGTCGCTGTGCCTGACTCCTGTGCTTCTCTATCTCTTCTCCTAGCGTTGAGGACACCTACAGAGTAGCGCCACCTTGCTTCCCATACCCCCTCAACTCCAATGGCAACCATCACCACCACCACCACTCCCACCAGCACCAACACAACCACCAACACAGCCACCAACACCAGCCGGGGCAGAAGCAAATGGAGCCCCTCATCCTACGTGATATGCCCCCATACCAGGCCGGTATGGGCGGAGGGGGTGGCGTAGGTGGAGGAGGCGGAGGAGGTGGGGGTGGCAGTGGAGGAGGAGGAGGAGGAGGAGGAGGAGGAGGAGGAGGAGGAGGAGGAGGGGGGACGGTAGTTGGAGGTGGGGACGGGACAGTGGCCAGGAGCTGGGGAGGAGGGGAGGCAGTGAGGATCTTGGCGAGACGCGTCACGCCAGACGGAAAGGTGCAGTACCTTGTAGAGTGGGAGAACGTGAATTTATACTGACACAAAGAGAGTAAACATGAGACGCAATGACTGTTTTACAGTTGCCACAGGAATACTGTGTATGTAATATGTGGCAGTGTTTAAAGTACTACAAAAAAAGAAAGAAAAAAGGACAAAAGAAATTCTCTACACGTTGCAAATCCAGGTTGCTCTTATAGTATCACCTCTATTCTACATCATTATAACTCACTACTCGTTACTAAATGTCCCTCTTTGCTAGTGTTTCTCTGATATTTGTACTGTTAACTTTGGAATATGCCTTTGCATTTATCATGTTTAACGGTGATAAGGGAAGATATTTAAACCTTCGGATGATTTGTAAATCTTTGGAAAACAAGAAGAGCATGTCTTTAATTGTACCGGTATCTTGATATACAGCACTGTGGGTAAGCAACAGTGAAGTACAAGAAATAAAGAAACAAAAGATTACTGCTTTTTCAGTAGAGAAAAAATAAGTGCGCAAAATGTGTTGCTATGCAATTTAATCTTCCATAAATCAAACAGTAAACCTCTACCGCCAGCCATTTAGACAGCATGCTGCTAATTTAAAAGATTAGTTTGACATTTTGGGACACACGCCTTTTTGCTTTCTTGCTGAGAATTGGATTAGACAATTGATACCACTCTCAAGTCTGTGTGATAAATATGAAGATACAGCCAGGAGACGTTTAGCTTAGCATAAAGACTGGAGGCAGGGGGAAACAGCTAGCCTGGCTCTGTCCAATGGTAAAACATCTGCCTTTCAGCACTTCCAAAGCTCACTAATTGACTGGGGTAGGTTTTGTGGTTAGGGGCCAGACAAGACTATAGGAAGTCACTGTGGTCGGTCAAGAAATAGTCCAAGCTGTTTTCCCCTGCTTCTAGTATTTATGTTATGCTATGCTATGCTATGCTAAACTAAGCGCCTCATGGCCTTATCTTCATATTTAACCGAAATACATGAAAGTGGTATGGATCTTCTCGCCTAACTCTCGGCAAGAAAGTGAATAAGTGTATTCTCCCACGTGTGTAACCATTTCTTTAAAAATAAATATAAATTAATTTTATATGAATAACATTGCCATACTGTTTTAAAAAACAGGAAAACATTTTTTAATTAAAATAATTTATATAGGTATAACCCAATGTGGCTTTTAGCACAAAACATATTTGAATGGGGAAGTCAAGGTTACATACTAGCTACATTTTGTGAACAAGTGAACGTTTCTTGGTCGCTTTCCAGCATTTTTAATTATTATATTTGAATGTGTATAGTTAGACCCTACTTTTCATTTAACTATAAACATTTAAATACTGTCCAAACAATGATTATCTGTAGCTTGGTTGTAAAAAAATTGTTCAATTTTCAAACCAAATTTTGTCTAGACATCTATACGTCTGAATGATCTGACTCAAATCACCAAATCAATGCTTAGTAGGTACTTTAAATACAGAGAAAGTTTAAGATGTAACTTCTTGTTGTTTTTTTTAAAAGATAACAAAATTACTTGTAATAAAACAAATAAAAAAAAAACTTCCCCCGACATTTGATATGGATATCCAAGGGATGAGCACGTTCAACAGCCAGCAGCCAACACCGCACTTCCATCAGCCGCCACTTTTATAATTGCTCATTCATCAACTGATAATGTTAATGTTCACGTGGAGTTCAGTGAGTTAATTAGCCCAGAAAATAAACAATGATGAATGTTCCGTCACCAGTGAGGCATGATGACAGCTGGGTGGTGGCTGCTAGCTGCTCATGAAAAAAAAAAAAAAAAGCAGTAACCTTTTATTGGCCAGGATGAGACGGAGCAGTACAGCCAGTCTTGTACAGTATTTTGGGCCACACAGATGGTAGTTTAATGCCTTGCTTAAGGGCACTATGACATTAGTGGTTGAGCCCTGTCTTCTGCTCAAACGCCAGCTTGTCTGGCTTTATCGACAAATTATCTGGAGGTTTTTATATATTTTTTCTCATTGCAGTATGTTAATAAGAGATTGTATACACGTTATTACGGGGTTACTTATTTGTTATGTTAGATTTTGTCATACATAATTTACATTTAGACTACTGTACGTATTAGTAATAGGAGCCACAAGAGGCTTTTGTTTTATAGATAGAATTATATATTCACAATATATTGCTATGATCGAATAACTTTATTTTATTTTTTTGATGTGGTTGCATAGTGCCTATACGGGTTGTGTACCTGCCGATTGGTCTGCCGACCTGAGACAACCAATCAGACGACAGATAGATGAACGAGGCCATATTGCTACTAAACAAGAGGATGGCTCTTTATCAGTTGACAGACAACTACATGGGGAAACAAAGACCAGTTATAATGTTGTCAAGTTTTTTTTTTAAATCAGAACAGGACTGTGATGTTACTGTACATTCCAAACAAACAACAAAAAAGAAATATATATGTTATTGAAATGTCTGTTTGAAGTTATCAGGATGGAAATGATTTTGATTCTTTTTTTTAGTCTTTTTTTTTTATGGGTGTTACATGTCATAAAGATCAGCTATAGGTCCGCTTCAGGTCCAGGTTAGGTTTCAATGTCGTAGGGAGTTCAATCCTTGCGTTCAAAGTAACAGTACAGGTAAAGAAGACACTGATAGGCCCGAATCCTAACTTAAACCCATAGTTTCTTCCAGGGTCTATAATAACAGTCTATCATTTAGAAGGTACAACATGGCATTCATAAGTCAAGGCCTGACTTCTACTCTGATGTGCTTATAGAGACAAGTGAGGTGCTGAAGCTGGAGATTATCTATAACAGGTTACATGAATCTAGAATACTGTGGTGCAAATTACAGAGTTTATATTTTATACAGAGGTTTATTTCAGCAATCTGTTCGATAAAACTTACACAACGTATAAATTTGTCAGTTTTATCTTTCAGGAAAGACTGTATTACAGGTTTTGTTCAAAAAGCAAAAGACAAATACACCATTTATACTGTTGTAATCACACCAATGCAAAACTCTGATTTTATTTAAATACCGACCTCTCTGTTTGAATTATCTCCTGCGTACATTTCAGGCAAGTAAAATTACGTTGATTGCAATTTTCATCCTCCTCCGTGACTATTTGACTGTAGTTTATTAGGAAGGGGTGTGTTGAACCTTTCTAGGCGATGGTGATGAATGTATTTGTGTGTTTTCTATGGTATGTCTATACCCGTCAAGTGCTTGTTATAGGTTGTACTCGAGGTGGAACTCGACCCGATTTGTTTAAAACAAAAAACGGGGGAAATAAAGACATCAACATTGAGGAACATCATTTATTTTGGGAGAGGTAGTCTTCTCTTTTCTGATTAGTAGTCAAGTCCAAGTTCAGTTTGATGTATTTTTGGAAAAATTACGTTTGTACATGTATACTCTGCGTTGACACCTAATATGTAACATGAATAATAAAAAAAACAAAAATTCACCTCATGCAATGTGTTTTTTTTATCTATTAGTACATACAGGTAATTAATAATTTGATATAGCTGTCATACACAGTCCACTTTCTTTCAGTGTCTATCTACCTAGCCAAGCACAAACCAACTGGGAATAATAGATATAATATAATATATAATAGATAATTCTTGTAGTTGTAGGGTAAGCAGAAAATATTCAAAATACACAACAACTTGCAAATAATTCAAGTGAATGAAGCAAGACAAACAAAAAAAACTCTTCAGCTGATATATTAGGAGGCCAAGTAGAACAACTTCAGACGTGGAAGTTCATTCTTGACTTTGGGATCGGCACGTGTGACAAAATCAACTCAAGGTCCACTTACTAGTTTTTTTCTGAGCTTTCGACCACATCCCCTTGTCTTCATCAGCGAATGGAACTGATTCTGGTGCCACTTGTTATCACGTGTACATTCCATGCATACTGTAGGTTGAATAATGACACCTAAGCCAGTTTTATTTGCAGATGAAAACCATGGGATGCAGTCAAACAGTTCAGAAAAAGCTATGGAAGTATATAGCTTGAGTTTAGTTTATTTTTGTCACACAACTTCAGACATCAGTTGTCCAGTTGGTGGAAATCCGCAGCATCTTTCTCTTTATATCCAAATTAAGCGTTCCCAAAACATAAGTGTGACCTCCATCAGCAGCCCTGATACATTTCAGCTGAGATAAGAGTCACTTCACTAAGTTGATAAAATGCTTTTACTCTTCATCCTTAAAGAAGAACCAAACGTGTCACTCTGAGAACGTTTGTCTTTATGAAACAGACTGATCCTGGTTCAGTTGGTTAGGTTCATTCAAGAGACATTGTTATGAAAGAAACAGTCCTCTGAGGGTTGACGGAAGGAAAATGCAATTTGAACACACAACCTTCAGAGTGGGGAGCAGTTGCTCTACCAGTTAAACTCCCAGGACTCTGACATGACCTGAATCTCACACAGAGAAGAGTAGACTCTGTTCAGTTTGTCACTGTCAACAGGTTTCAGTCTGTAAACTTTGGTTCTCTGATGAAGATGAAGTTTCTGCAGCTTCAGTCTGAGCTTCTTTGTTTGTTTCTTATCTTCTACGTTCTGCCTCTTGTTGTTTGTGTTGATCTGCCAGGGTGCAAACTCTACATGATCAGTTTTAATCTGACTCTGCATATTAGGCTACAAATTATCCAGTTAACCTGGCCTTTTAATGGATCATCTGCTTTCAGTTAATAGCCTATAGCTTTAATCTTGGAACTTTCCCCTTAATTTAAAAATGGATTAAAGTATTTTTAGATAGACCCCTGAAAATGTAGGCCACAAAGTAACATTACAGGTAACTAGCCAGGAAAAACTGGCACCTTAATTATGGATTGTATTCCATGTGCTTATTGTTCAGTGTCCCACTTGATGTGTATTTCCTTTTGTTGTGCTGTGTGTCTGATTGTCTTACAAATTGCCTCTCGGGGACAATATCAATAAAGTTGAAATTGAAGTACCTTATTTTGTTTTCCAATTAGGCATACGATGCAAATTTGAGGTTAATTAATGGATAAATTAATGGATTCATGTTTATAAGAGGGATTTAATTGTTTATCTCCACAGTTTAAGGGATTCTTAAAAACCCCAAAGTAGCCTACTTTAATTTTAGTTTTTTTTAAGGATAATCTTAATGCTAGGTATAAGAGTTTTTTTTTTTTTTTTTTAAAGAGAAACAACCCCTTAAAATGTTCCTCACAGCTTTCATCTTAATTTTACATTTATTCTGTTTTTAGAGGTAGAGGGTTCCGAGGTCATTAGGCTGAACTATCTAATCTATTAAAGGTTCCAAAAACGATTTGAAGATGCTATTTTCATAGGCTAATGTGCATAACTATCACCTTTGAGAAGTGGTTGAGCTTTTTCCCTTTCAAGCAGAAGTAGACTTAGGCTGAGCTGTTTTTCATTTGTCATTGATCACTTCCACTGTAGGTGGTAATCAAACAATGTTGGTGAGAATCCCTCTAAATTAGTCTGATGGGGATGACAAATTACATCCCAGCCAAATGTGTCCTGTAGGAAAGATTAACTACTTTTTTTGGCAGAAAATGTACTACTGCTGCCAACATGAAAGACAGATGTTTATTTTGTGTTTGTGCCAGTTATAATTAGATTTCAAGATGAATGGAAATGCTAAGTAATGACTCCAAAGATGAATAGGCCCTACTACCTACATATCTGTGACAATCATGTGACATGTTGTATTTCCAAAAAGTAGAAGCAATAACAATTGATAGGCAATATATGTGTCTTTTTGTGTCAAAAATGTGTTTAAAGTATGGCTAAGTAAGCATTTGTGAGAAAAGTCACTTCTTTGGTCCGGTGGTTGTCATCTGAATGTCAATAAGCATTTTTAACAAATAAATAACAGTTTGATACTTCACAGTAGAAAAACACAGGTGTGAATAAAATTTATGAATTCTATTGAGCTGCATTGGTTTCAGGCTCCTTGTATTGGGCTGGCTCACTGTCATACATGGACACTTTAATAATACAGATCCATCATTAATGTTATTAGTAACACCTGTACTTTTCCTACTATATGACAAGTGACAGGTGCACAGGTGTGTTAGATTAGGATTTGAATTGAAATTAAGTAAACTAGGGTAATTTTGTTTTATTATTTTTATTTTATCAGTGGAGCACCTTGCTTTTATCTGTGTTTATATACAGTCTACTGTGTTACCCTCTCATATGTGTTATCATCCTTTAGCAGGATAGTTTGTTTGAGTTAAGAAAACGATTATGGGTTGAACTAGACTCAAGGCCCCAGCTTCACATGCAGCTGCTGGTTTTGACCACAAGGTGGCGACCACACATTAACATTTAAACCAAAGCTAGATGCTGCACTTGTGCTGCATTCAACGGTCTCTCTGAAGCTATGGGGTGGAGAAGTGAAGATAGCCTACACCTACGATATACCTGTTAAAGTGCTTTTGGTTAAAAACAACTCCAAAAGGTAGAATTCTGGCTCGGTTTGCTTTGTTTTTTGTTTTTTTTTACATTAACTTAAACACAACTGCCGTGTCTTTGGACCAGGAACAGAAGGAAGACAACATGCGTGTCAGTAATGTACCGGTAAGTACCTGTAAATTAGCCAAAAGTTAGCCAACATTAGCCAAAGTTGTGTACGTAGGCTACCGTTATTAGGGCTATCATGAAAATTTACAGCTGCAGCTGCAAACAGCTGTGACATAGACTAACGGTTGCTGACAGTTTCTTAGAAAAGGCTATGTTTTTATTTTACATACCCTAAACGTCTTGTACACTACGCTAGCATTATGGAAAGCCAGACGTGTTAAGCTAATAGCGTTGGGTTATTCATACTAGCTTAACTTGTAATTGTTATTTATCTCACGTCACCTAAAGGCAGCATACTCCAGCGCAGGGCGCCATTTTGGCTCCTTGATGCAGTTCCTGTGTTTTGTATGTGCATCGCAAATCCAGCGTCGCATGTTTTTGCCTCTTAGAAACAGAAGTTAATCAAGGTAGTTGTAGTCAAGTAGAATCCAACTTTTAATATCAAAATGTCTTATCACTTTCTGATATTATCAATAGCGGTCAGAGAAGCAGTAATTATCTTGTTTTCAACAGGTCTGTAAGAGTTTTACGACCCACAACAGTTGTTAGATTCTATAACGTTAGCCTATCACCTGTAGTAGCCTGATTAAAACACTTAATAGGAAGTAACGTAGGCTATATTTTCCCTAGAGTAAGTAAATTACGATTTGTAAAAGTCACAAAGCTACCTTTTTGAAGCATTGCACACACACGCTCACACAGTATAGCCACTATGCTGTAGCCCGAAGCAGAACAGTGAATTTACACTCACTGCAACGTAATTATAATATTTTTTGTTTCCATGAGGTGAGCATAAAATGTAAAATCCATAGGCTAAAGATAGCTATTGGGAAACGTACACGTACAGTCCTCCAACCCCCACTCCCTCTCTCTCTCTCTCTCTCTCTCTCTCTCTCTCTCTCTCTCTCACACACGCGCGCACACTCACTCACTTGTGTTTCACCCTCACACCACAACAGCAGCGTGCAAACACACACACACCTACACTCACACACGCGCACACACATACACATATTTCTGCATCCCTCTATTTTTTTATGCACCGGGAACCGAGCGCTTTATAAGCGTTCGTGGATTATGATGCCAGTTTTTATAACGGCGAAATATTGGCCTCTCCTTCGGCTCCAACTGTGATTACCACTATATCGCGTGTTTTATTTTATTTTAATTTTTCAGATTTATTTCTAATTTGGTTCCCCGTTACTTCTGAGCACCGAGAGACCGCTGAGACGCCAAGCTTACGTTCAATGCCGTTGGAACATGTCCTATGTTCCCTTTCAAGGTAAGACTGAGCAGATATTAGATTTTTTGTCATCCACTGCATCTTTCTCTACTGTCCTCCTCCCCCTTTTCTCACCATCCCCTCTCTCTCTCTCTATCTCTCTCTCTCTATCTCTCTCTCTTTCTCTCTCTCTCTCTGTGTCTCATTCTTTTCTCTTCTCCCTCTGTCTCTCTGGCACTATCGTACGCAATAGGCATATGTAAAAGCACCATAGCCGACAGGTGCAGAAACAGCATAGAGTGCCTTCTAGATAAGATAGCTCACACACGCACGCACAAATACACACAAGGATCCAGCGCAGCGTGTGTCCTATGGACCTGTGCATGCGGCAATTATAGTATTGTAATAAGGTATGCATGTGTACTGGTGTCAAGGTCTACTCTTGCAAGTGCATTCCTCCGTTTGAGAGCAGCCACACAGCGTTGATGGGAAAATATGCAGTAATATATTTTTTAAAATAATCCTATAACAATCCTATGGTGTTATATGGTATATGGTACTCATTAGTTTATAGAGACAAGATAATACTTGTCTGGTGTGGTTTCTCTATTATGAAGTTTATACTGCCCTTATCATACTTAATTGTTTTATCATATTCTTTGGTGTAAAATGCTAATAATATTCTTAGAGGCACTCTTAGTGTAATGTAAGGACTTTAGATTGTGATTTTAAAACTTAACTCCTATTAAATATTTGTAGATTTCTGTACTGTAGTATCTTTTGAAATCTATTTAGGATTTTGTCAATAGCCTGAATGAACTGTGTCCTGTCTGCTGTGTGCAAAAACTTTGGCCCACTAAAATATGTAGATGACCAGAATGAGAGGCTACTTCATGCTTGCTGGTCTTTTATTCCCCCATACTTGAGTGTGAGTGGGTGAAAGGCGCTTCAGTGTACCGTAAAGGCAGACTCCCCTTGGTATCATTGCACTGCAACTGTGACTAATGCTATATGTGAGCAGGCGTGCTGCAGTGAGCTGCCTCAAATCTATCCAGTTGAAATGTTCAATTTGGTGTGTGTGTGTGTGTGTGTGTGTGTTTGATTTAGAGGAGCTAATTTGGAGGGAAAAAAAGCAAGGTCCTCAAACATGATGGCCAGTCAGACTGGAATGAGATGAAACGCCCAGTGCAAAGTTTGGAGGAACCGTGAAGGATTGGGGGTGTCGTGGTTTGTGTGAGTACCTGTTATCAAAGAGGTTTAGATGCCAAAAACTGTAGGGATGGGGAGGAACTGTGTGAAAAGAAGATGTGAGTGTGTGTGTGTGTGTGTGACAGAGAGAAAATGAGCGGCGTGTAGTCAGTGTGTGGGTTCAGGAGAGAGTGGAGGTGTGCCGCATGTGACTGTTAGGGTGAGAGAGAGTGCTGGTTTATGTGTGGAGATGAGCACACACTCACAGACCTGTAACCCCCTGTAGAACAATATTGGTGCCTCCAAAATGGAGACTAATCTCGACCTGAAAAACTCAACTCTCAGCTCCTGGACTTCACAGTGACCCTGGAGTCATCATCTGAGCTGCACAAGAAAAGCGAGACCAAATTTAACTGTGGCAGCCCGCTCGGCTCCTTTTCACTCTGCTTTTTTATCCCCTCAGAGCAAAGCAGATAATGGCGTGCGTGTCTGAGTGCGTGCGTGCGTGTGCGTGTGTGTTCTTTCTCTGATCGCACAGTGGTGTTTCATTTTAGATATTGTTTTCAGAGCTAAGCATTGTTTAGTGTTATCCATTTTGGTACAACTGCTGAGGGTTTAGCCGTAAACTGGATTGTAAGGCATATCAATATGGAGATACACCAATCTGCTGTTAGGTTTTATGGTTTTAACTTCATAACTGCATCAGTAGTATTAAATATTGTACCCTCAGGACACCTGTTAATTAGCTGGCATCATGTACTGTATATGATTTATATATTAAAATCATATACAGTACAAAATCATCAAAAATGATTTGCTAAATTGTAGGAATTTGTTGGTTTTCTCTTTTATATCATCGTTAATTGAATATCTTTTGGTTTTTGGAATGTTGATTGGACAAGATAATTTGAAGCGACACCTTGGGTTTTTGAAAACTGTGATTTTTCACTATTTTCTGATATTGTATAGACCAAACAATTAATCGGAACAATAATCAATGATGAAATAGTCGTCGTTTGTAGCCCTAGTATGTATTTTGGCCAACCAGCTCAATACACCCTAGTCCAATACAATACACTAGGGCTGTGACGGTATGGATATATGGATTTTTTCTCACTTAAGAAGCAACGTATCATCCGCGATATGGCGGTTAACCGCAACCCCCTGTTACGAGAGTAGCGTAAATTAGAGCGAGACTGACCGGTGCCTTAGGTGAGTGACGTCAGTGCCTGTGTAGTCGCGCGAGGAGAGCGGGTGAGAGCAGCGTATGAGTGTGGCTGTGAAGAAAAGCGAGAGGGAAAAAAGAGATAGCAAAAACAATGTAAAGTAAGTTAAAGAGAAAAATAAAACAACAGGCTTCTCAATACACGGTGGCTTCATATGTTGTCAAAACTGCCAGTAAAGTGAAGGGTGTTACCCCCTAAAAAGCATCGGCTTAAACCTTAAAACATATGTTGCCGCCATGGTTGCAGCACCCTGTTTCCATTTTAACTAAAAGTGAGTCTCTACTGTGTTTTGTCATTTACAGTCACGCTGCTTTCTCTTCTCTCCTTTGATCTATTTAACAGACAGTTCAGAAAACTCTATTGTCAATAAAGTAAAAAGAAAAAGGTTTGCTGAGGGCAGACGCTGTGCAGCACAGCGGTCTAGCAGCTGAGCGGAGACAAAGCAGAGAGGAGTCCTTGGCAGTCCGCTAATTTGTTGCTCTCTTTACAAATATAAGCTGCTCTGTTTTAGGCTACAAAAACGTGCATGCACGCTTAAATCCAACCTTGCTGTTTTTTCGGGATTAAGCTATAAGCAGAAGGAAACTCTGCTAGCTGCTAGGCTAAAGTGCAATGATAAAACTGCAGCGCTATGCTGTCCACCTGAGCTGAGAACAGAGAAATGTCCTTTCCTTCCCTACTGTGTATTATATTAAAGGTTACCTGTAGATATCACAAGTACTCAAGCCTAGAAATAACTTCTCCACAATCTCTTGAATATAGGATAGAAGACCGCCAGTGATGATAAATGAACAATGATTGTGTTCATTATATTCCATATCACACAACATATGCACTCCTGTAACTTTCACCAGGAAAAAAAATTAAATGAATAACTAAAAAATGCGTTTGATGGTGGTGATGATGTCATCCCTGTGGTAGTGTCATGTCACCACCGGTATTGCGGTGATGCGGTTATTGTCACAGCCCTACAATACCAGTCCACCTATACATTAGAAGCTCCATGGTTACTCAAAGCGATTATGTAACACTGTGATATTTATTGCCACACAGTGACTCAACATCTACAGATAAAATATGTGGTAAGACAGCTAATATGAGTGTGACATTGATTTGCGATAAGATATAGACAAAAAAAAAGGGGCCAAAAAAAAAAAAATAAAAAAAAAAAAAAAAAAAAAAAAAAAAAATAAAAAAAAAAAAAAAAAAAAACCAAAAAAAAAAAAAAAAAAAAAAAAAAAAAACAACAAAAAAAAAAAAAAAAAAACAACAAAAAAAAAAGCCTTCCTATCGGGGGGGGGGGGGGGGGGGGGGGGGGGGGGGGGGGGGGGGGGGGGGGGGGGGGGGGGGGGGGGGGGGGGGGGGGGGATTGTGTATGCTTCCTTATATCTTTTTTCCTCCCTCACTCGCACTCCTTCTTATAGTCTATCTCTTTCTCTATCCTTCTTTTCTCTCTCTCCTCCACTGTGGTCCATCCCCCCCCCCCCCCCCCCCCCCCCCCCCCCCCCCCACACACACACACACACACACACACACACACACACACACACACACACACACACACACACACACACACACACCACCACACTGATACTACACGCACACATGCTCTTCTACCCCCTCACTGCTGTCTCTTCTCTCTCTCCCTCTTTTCCCTTCTTTACAATGGCTGTATCCGTGAGTTCAGATGGACACTATGGACGCAAGCAGCCAGCCACTGAGCTATCCCTTGCCTTGTCGATTTTACAGTAGTTTGATACAGCAGCTCCTGTCAAGCATGGCCATAGTTAAAGAGACAGCACACCACCAATGCACTGCAGCACTCCTCTACTCCCTCCTTCTCTTTCCCTCTCTCTTTCTCCCATGTGACATAAGGGACTGTCTTACACCCCTCCACTACTCAGGCTGTGCCAAGAACCATCATCTGTTAGGCTATTACTGTACTGCATGCATGAGATTCATCTAGCCCTGTGCACTAGATGATCTGTAAAAAGAGAGAGCCCATTCATTCTCCAGTGGGGAGCTGAGTGTACTGGAGATGCGTTTGCGGCAGCTTTTTCAAGTGTTATGTCGAATTAGCAGCAGAGACGACCAGCGACGAGCATTTGGGGGAAGTGATTTTCTTTTAATCACACATGTAGGGCTGAATTCTCCAGCCGGAGAGCTTCTCGGCTGGTGTTGACAGATCTTTAGTGATCTGATGTTTCGCGAATCAAAGAACCCCCCCGTCCAAGTTCAGGGACGATTTAAATTTGCTGGCCGTATCCCCTCTAGATGTGGGAAGTCAGCATTTCTAAATGTCAAACAAGACTGTGCATTCTGCTTTTTCAAGTATTCCCAAAGCTTCCTGGTCAAAGACATGCAGTGATGTCAAGATATTGAGGAAATATCACTCATGCCATTATTCTGGCCCGCAGATAGGAAGGCACTCAACAGGCCTTCAATTGAATGTGCCGCTCACCATCAGCATGTTCAAGGTTCCAATGAATAAGCACACAGGATGGTACATAGCAGTCACTTACTAAGCTTGTCTAAAAGCATGTTATCTGGCAGACATTCAAGGTCTTTAATACCCTGCAGGTCAATCAATGGCAGCATCACATACGTCTGTACTACACCAGGGACTGTGGCCATGCAGGCCCATTGATAATCTAACAAGTGGAACTACTGATACCCCACTGTAGGGCTGAACGATTTTTGAAAATAATCTAATTGCGATTTCTTTCAAAAATATTGCGATTCAATATGTGATTATTTTTTAAGCTCTTTGTCTTCTGTATTATTCAACAAAGACTAGCAATAAATCATTGTATAGTATGAACATCACAAGATTAGATAGATTAAACAAACTGTTTCCTGGAGGCCAGGCCTGTATGTGATGATGAAATTAGGTGATGCATGAATTTATATGAATGACATCTTTTATTTAACTACTTCAGTCACAGTAGTATATTGAGCACTGACCAAGCCTGGTGTAAACATTCATATGAAAGTCAGAAACAAATCACACAAACTAAAGTGCAGATTGCAGAAATATAAAAACAAATATGTGGCTTTACCACACTTAGTAGTATTTAGATTTTTTAATTATTATTTACATAAACATATGTAAACATGTGGATTGCACTTTTTAAACACTGTCTTTGAACTTTAAAAAAAAGAAAAAGTAAAAATATATACATTGGTGTATTTTCTTTTTACAGCGCACACAAAAGAGCTGCCTCCAGCCCCTCCCTCCCCTCATGAAGTTGCCTGCCGTGTGCATGACAGCGTCAACGACGTTGCACTTGCTCAGAGAGGCTATCGTTACATTAGTAGTAGCATGCAGGTGTTGCCGTGGGATTAACTGTACTAATAAAACCGTTGAAACACCGTGGCCACGCTGCTGTGAAAGCTCCCCGAACGTCATTTATCAGAGTCTGGTTGTTACCCCTCTCTGCGGCAGTCTCCTCCACTCTATATCTTTATAACGGAGCTAGCTAACTGGAGCTAACCGCTAATCAGAGCTAATCGTTGCATAGCGTTAGCGTGCTAAGTAGATGCTTTCTCTGCGGAGTGCAGACTGATTTGTTTTAACATATCGCGATATTATTGCAAATGCAATTAATCGTTCAGCCCTACCCCAGTGCGAGATCTTAACATGATGTGACATTTTTTTTGAGATGCATTCTTTATCACCTTTTGGGGCCTCTTGTATTTTGGGCCCCAATAATATAGTGCGTCATCTGCATATAGTGTTGCTTTTACAATCTTGCACAGACAAAAATGTCTTACTTTGTGTCCGGGGAAGACTGCAATGTTTATGTTTAGCAAAGAATAAAGTAATCCTTAGTCTAGTTGTGTCCTCACTCTGTCTTTTTGTTTAGTATCAATGGATTGAGTCGTCAGCTGATCCTCTTTTCTCTTTTTTTAAATCTGTTGCCCAACACTAAACTAGCTTTAGTAAAGAACACCCAGACCCTTAGTCTCAAAGAGCCTTTAGTGCTTTGATGATAATGGGGGAATCTGCATGGGGGCTCCTGGAACTGAGTCACTGGGAGGAGTGGCTTTTAAGTTCCGCTCCACTTTGGGTGGGTGGGTAATTCAATTCTGCTGCAAAGCCTGAGTGGAATGACTCGATGGGTTTTCAGAGAGAGAGAGAGAGAGAGAGAGAGAGAGAGAGAGAGAGAGAGAATGCTTTTGATTGATCTTGTCAGGAGTCACTAATGGCAAAAAGGTCAGGATGAGCTGCCTCTCTCCTGAGCCAATCAGTGGGCTGCCAATCCGGGATAATGATCTCCCTCTGGATATGATTGGCTCATAAGGTTTACAGGCATGATGTCATCCAATCCCATGGATGCCTGTGATTCAGAACTGTGAGTCTTTAGCCATATACCCTAGGCAGTGTGAGAAGTTACAGTACATATGTCAGTAGTACGAGTCATGGGGTTATCAATGGATCGATTATTTTTTTAAAGATGAATTCATGGCATGAACGGATTTTATTTAGTAACTCTTTTAAAGGTGTGTTGAGGTTTGCTCTGCATTATACTTGCTGATGCCTATTCAAATTATTTAATTGTAGGATATAGAACTATTGTGTCCAGTGATTTTGTTTTTCTGCAGTTGTATTACCCACATCTGCCGTTTTAAAATACCAAGATGACTTCACAAAGTGTACTTTTTGCCAAGTGATAAGCATTGTAATATAAGATCTTTTTTATATGAAAAACATAATATGAAACTCATATTTCTTATCACATATTTCGTGCTATAACTGAAAAAGCCCATGATAAATAATAATATGCATAATTAAAAGTATATTCAGTACACTGTTTTTTTTTTATTATTTTCTTTGACATGCACACTCAAAGAAGTACTTTTAAAAATTCTCCATAAAATAGCTTGAGGGCCAGTAAAAAAAAAGAGCCACTACCATAGGCTGTAAAATAATGGCCTCTAAAATTAATAGAAAAAAAACATCTCTGTGCACTGAAGCCTGAAGCTGGATTAAACATCAGTGTCAGTCTATCAATTTCTGAATGAGGAATACAGCGCTCTCTGCTCAGTCTAGTATTCGCTACACCACACAGAACAAGTCTATACTGCACTGTTGGGGTGTATAATCAGGCATTTGTAGAGCCATTCATTTAAAAAGAAAATTCTGTTTTTACCTGTGTGTGTGTGTGTGTGTGTGTGTGTATATGTTTGCTTATATAAGTATTTTTTTTATTTTATGTATTGCATTTATTTACAGTGCATGTTTGTGTGTCTGAGGCTGACATGCTGCAGTCTCCTTCAGCTCAGTAGAGAGAAGCGGTCATATCAGGTCATGGGCATTTTTGTACAGTACCTGCTCTGCTGAGCCAAGTCTCCATTCAACTCTGGAATAAGTGTGAAACTTATGACCTTCACATAACAATGGGAGTTTTTATTATACAGTATTTTCTGCCTCAAATTAGGAGCATTTATTTTTATATTTGGCCATGTTAGTGCAAGTAAACAATAGCGGCTTTATCCATCAGTTGAAAAAAACGGTATCAAAGTTATCAGCCCTCTTCAACATTTTTGCTAGCAGCAGGGTAGCATTGTCCGTCTGATTTTATTTATTTATTTTTGTAATCAAATACATAGTGAATAGCTCTATTCTACAATTGGCAGCATTGTTTGAGGCCCAAAGAGGTAATTTTGGGCACAATGCCATAGCAACATGTACAAATTCTGGTGTGACTGGTAAAATATCAATGAATATTTTATTTTTACTCAATATTTACACAGGGTGTTAGAATGACAGCATTTCCATTCAAAACTGTCAAGAATAAGTGTGAACCTAAACTTAAAAGAATTGCCATTTTCAGGAAATGTCACTGTTGTGTCTGTGTGCAAGCATGTCCTGCATAGCTCCACAGGGGAACTGTATTTTGTGAGATAGGTGTATATAGCTTGCAATATGAAATTCATACTTGAGGGTCCACACAACAGGAATCAAGCAGATTATTCACCACTAGAGCTGAAACGATTAGTCAATTAATCAGTTAGTTGATTGACAGAAAATTAATCTGCAACTATTTTGATGATCAATCAGGTCATTTTTCAAGCAAAAATGCCAAACATTAGCTGGTACCGGCTTCTCAAATGTGAGGATGTTCTGCTTTTCCATGTTTTATATAATTGTAAATGTAATATTTTTCAAGAAGAAAACTATATTGCACATTTTACACTAATTTCTGCCATTTTATGAACCAAACCATTAATGGATTGATTGAGAAAATAATCTGCAGAAGATTAATCAACAATGATATTTGCCACATAATTACTGTGCAAAATAACTGCGGGCATTTTCTGCACCCGAGTTTCATTTAGTTTGGCGGCTGTGGCTCAGAAGGTAGAGCGGTCGTCCACTAATCAAAAGGTCGGTGATCCCAAGTGTCCTTAGGCAAGATAGTGAACCCCAAAATGTTTATCCCTCGCCTCCTGATGAGCAGGTGGCACCTTGCATGGTAGCCTCTGCCATCAGTGTACAGGTATAAATGTGTGTGTGAATGCGGACTTGTATTGTAAAGCGCTTTGAGTAGTCGCTAAGACTAGGAAAGCGCTATATGAATGCAGTCCATTTATAATTTGGACAATGGTCGGTTCAGTCCTGAGACAACATGTCCATACATTTAATTGGTCACTGTACAGTTCTCTGACCAAAACAGTATTCCACTGCACTTGATGTGGTCATGAAAGTAAACACCACAGGTTTGGTAGTTTAGAGGTTTACATTATCTCCTCACAGCGAGAAGACCCAGGTTTGATCCTTGGCTCTTCCTGTGCGAAGTTTGTGCGTTTTGTGTGGGTTCTCTCTGGTTTCCTCCCACATTGCAAAGATGTGCAAGTCAGGCAGAGTGGAGACTCTAAATTGCCTGTAGGTATGAATGTAAGCGTGAGTGGATGTCTGCCTATCTGAGTTCAACCTGTGATGGAATGGCGACCTGCCTGGTGTCCTGCCATCCACCCAATGCATGCTGGGATAGGCTGTAGCCCCAGGTGTCCCAGAAAAGGATTAAGTGGGCAGAGAAATTGAATGAATAAATAAATGATTAACCAGAGCCATCTTTCTTTGATTTAAATTATCAAATAAAGAAATTAAAAAGAATATACAGAGAATATTTAAGACATTAACACTATGTTGATTTTTGTGATTATCTGTGTTCATGCTCATGTCATTTTGCCTGCAAAAGACTTTCCAGGCATTTTAGGATGTAAACCATTCAGAGCAGAAATGAATAGATTTATCGATCAACAGAACTATCTTGATATGAACTATTTTGATAATCGATTAATCATTTAATTGATTTTTTTTTTTCTAGCAAACCTGCCAAACATTTCTTGGTCCCAGCCTTTCAAATGGGAGGATGTGTTATTTCTGTTACTTCCTGTCACTTGAATTTCTTTGGGCTTTTGAATGTTAGTCAGGCAAAAAAAGGAATTTGAACTTTAGGACATTGTGATTAACATTTTTCACAATCTTCTGTAATTTTTTTTTAGACCAAAACTATTAGTAATGATCTGTTATACGGCTATCAAATTTAGAGTAGAAGTCATATAGCATGATAAACAACATACAGCAAAGCTAAACAAGCAGGAGACAAGAATTGCTGAAAGACACGGTGAACTGGCTGCTTCTTCATTATCAATAGTGGCTCTATGGATGCCAGTTGCCTCAGCATCTGGCTACTGTATAATCCCATTAAATGTACATAGCTCATTAAAATAAATGAAAAGTATTGAGGTGGAGGCAGGCGGTACCACTACCAACAGTACAACTGCTATGTAAAGGCAGAGCTCCATCTTTAAGCTTGATAGCTGTCTTTTACTGTGAGGTTTTCTTCTGCCATGTAGTACAATTGTTGAAAAGTGGCTAAGTAGCATGGTGGCTTAATAACACAAGTAAATACTGTGTATTGGGATTTTGTGTTTGTCAATTCTTATGTAAGATCACAGTGTATTTGGGATATATTTGAATGAGAATGACCTTATTTAATGATCATCATTCGACATGAACAGAAAGTAGAGTTACTGTGTCAAGCAAGGACTTTAGTCACTCATTTCATAAAGTAAAATATTGCTTTATTTTTTACAAGTAATCATTTTGTATCAAGTATCATCTTTTTTTAGCTATTACATTTCTGATATTATGCAATGAGCAGGCCCCAACGTTTCAAAGAACTTTATTACCATTTGAAAGGTTTTTCAATCGCATATGTTTTTCAAATAGATTATGTAGCTTGTGCCTCAATTTCAGATGCAGATTTGAGCAAAATTACTTACCTGAGAGTTTCACAAGCATAGTTATGTTCAATATATTTCCGTGTGTTTGTGCCTCTGCGTGTGTGTTCACGTTCATTGTGTGTAATATGTGTGCAGTGGTGTTTTACCTCCACTCAAAGGACCTCATAAAGGTTAGCAGGCTCACTCAACAGCTGATGGTAAATTTAGCCTCCTTTTCATTCAGTCCCACACACGATTTGAGTATTTTTCTACTGTTTCAGAACATATCCAGGCATGTTACTGCACTGAACAGATTTGCCATTATTTGATGGTATTAATGGTCAGAATTGTGGTTGTGCAATGTTTTTGCTAAGAAAAATCCAATTTTGTGTGTAAGGAAGAAATGTTAGTTTTAATATTCAATGTCTTGTGTTTTTGTTTGATAAAGTTTGGCATTCCAGAGTAGTGCTGAGATTTTCTGGATGGGACTGAATGTAATAGAATAACAGAGTGTAAGATTCTATTGTTTGTGACTGTTAAACAGGTAGAAATGGATGGTGATGAGAAGGGCTTGCAGGGTGCCAAAACCACACTTAATTTTTGGTTCTCCCTTCACTCTCACATTTAAATTTGGAAATTGCAAACCCCACTCAAAAGCATTCAATATTTACAAGTTGCCTTTAAGAACAGAAGGAAATAAATGCTTCCATCCAAAGAACACGACACGATAGAGGCCATTTTTGGCAATGTAATATTTTTTTGTCATCCAGAGGAGAATGGTTAACCCACATAAGCAGAGTTTGACATTCGAGCGGGGGAATAATAAACTCATTGTAGCAGCTCAGACCTGGCCTAGCACTTGGGGAACACAGCACGAGCACATATGGACAAAATAAACATGCTAAATAAACATATGTTTATTTTTAAAGCAGATTTTAAATTACATTGTAACAATTTAACAACAATTTATGAAATCCAATCGCGGCACAGCTGTCTTGGAACGCAATAGACCGACGGTGGCAGGATGCCCCGACACTTAAATTCAACTAAATTGTAACGGTGAACAATCAGCGTTCGACCTACAGTCTGTTGAGATGCCTCTCCAAACGCAGAAACGAAGCGCAACCACACCATAAATCGTTAAGACACGTTTAGAAAAAAGATCCGTATTTTGTCGTAATCCAATGACACGAAAAAAAATGAAATAATCCACAGTGATCAGTAGATCCACTTCGCCGTTTAAACAATGTGGAAAAAATGGTATAAAAGTCCAAATCTACACAAAACGCGCAATCAGACAGTCCCTCCAGAAAAACGCGATTATGCGATCGCATAATTCAATGCATAATCAGCCCAAGTATGCATATTTATGCGGGGGCCGCATTTTTTCAAATACGCCGCACTTTCGCCGCATAAATTGCCGATTTTCGCGCAAAATACGCGGGGCTTGCATGATTTCATAAACCCCGCATTTTCGTTGCAAAAAAGTCACATATATCTTAGCAGAAAGTTGAAAGATTTTGTGTTTACTTCACACAAGAGCAGCCATTTTCCCGTTTGCAAGTTCCCGCAATTTCATCGCATAAAATTGCATAAATATCCCGCATATTCCATCGCATTTTTTAAGAAAACGTGCTGCATAATCAAGGATTTTTGCCCGCAACAATCGCAAAAAAAGTCCAAATTTTTCTGAAAGGACTGATCAATTAGTAAGCTGACAGCAAATTATTGCAACGTTGGCCCGGTAAGATGTCCAGACTAGTACAGCAGTAATTTTCATTTTTTGCATATGTGTTGACAATGGTCTCAGGTGAGAGCAGTCGGCCTATATGAAATCCGATGTATTACCTGTTTTGTGTTATTATTTATAAACTCTGCCTTCTAATTGTTTAAATGTTCAGAGGTGTTAAGATTGCTGTGTTTAAGGCCAGAAGTAGTCCTCTCAAGCACCTTATGCACCTCTTTTGTAAGAGGTCTTAAGTGCCATCTAATGAGCTTCTCTGGTAATTTTTCTTTGCGGTATTTGTACACACACAGTTTTGTGCAAACTACATTACTAACATTTTATAACTGCTCAGCTCTGGCACACGCTGGCATTATTTATGGGTGAAAGGTTGCCTTGCAGATGCTACAATCCAAATGGTTTGCCACCATGCCATGACCCCCTGGTCCTGCAGCCTGGCTTCATGTAACACATGCAATGTAGTGGAAAATGAACATATGACAGAACTACTGTAAACTGGGTTGCTTTCTCTCACGGGATATTATATGTTTGCACTCAAGGGTCAAAGAACACTGCAAATGCTGGACTTAGATTTCTGTTTCAAAGAAGAATATTAGATTTGTGGGATAAAAAAGTTATAGATGGCGTAGAGTGTCAAACGGTGATGATTTCAGAATGATGTCTTGCACTGCTAACATTGTTACACTGCTGCAGCTCTGTGTGAGGTTCTATTAATTACTGCTTTTCTTCAAGGTCTGAGATACGTATAACACACAACACAAGATTTCTAATTTGTTACATTGTGAATTTTATGGCCTAGTAGGCTTTTAAAAAAAAGCCATTAAACTGCAGGAAAAACTGGGGTGATATGTGTATATTTTAGATTCTGGATCTGACAGCATAAAGAAGGCAAAACTAAGGTTTGATTTGCATTGATCTTGGACAGCAAAGCTATTCCTGGGATGTCAGTTTATGTCCAGCTCTTGTTTGCCTGTCTAGTTTCATCAGCAGTGTCTGCAGGACACTGTCACTTTGGCTGGCAGAATATATCAATAAAAAAACCCATCTGATATGATAACAGGACACTATCTGACTGGTTTAATGGAGGAAGGGGTTTCTGTCTGATCTTTCAAGTGATGTCATCACCTCACCTACTGAATAAACTCACAGAGAGGAGAAGATATGTTGAGTTAATATACTGTAGGGAAACAGGAAGAGCTGAATGATAAATGCCAAGCTGTCCCCCAAAGACAGAGCATGCACTGCAGTAATCTTCCAGCATAGGCTCATTCTTGGACTGTATTTCTGTTGTAATGCAAAAGAAAGCAGGAAATAACAAGACAATATGAGCCAGTGAATACATTTAGGGAGTTACTATGCTGGGTTTATATTTTGCAATTTATGAGTGAATTTTTTAAATCCTTTATTTATCCAGGGACAGTTTGCTAAGCTTGCCCCGCCTGCTCCTTTTTAAGCAGTCCCCTCCCTCTGCGTCTCATTCATATAGTTACACATTCAGACACTTTGGAGATGCCTCATGCAGCTGCAGTATTCCTCAGGTGATCACTGAGCAACCCTGTTGGAAGTGCTGGGGTTTATCTGCCTTGCCAGGTTGATGATAATTGTAGAGGGACAGGAGAGCATCTGTCATTCACGATACTAACTAAGATTTTTTTTTTTTTAGCAGACTCACAGATTTGAGCCGGCAAAACATTCCATCTCAAACGCACTTCTCAGACCCTCCAGGGAGGGGAAAGTGTTGCACGTTCACTTTACTTGCCATGCATTTGGAGTGAAGATGTGAACTAATGGCATCTGGCAGGATTGGCTGCTGTGCACTGAAAGCCTGCTGCTTATGTCTTGTTTCTGGTGAAGGCGGATGTGCTTCCATTGGAGATATGTGTCCGTTCGTATTAGTGGCAGAACACAACGGGTGGAGAGGCCTGAGGTGAGCTCTCAGGGAGCGGGCAGTGACCTCACTTCATAGTGTCTGACATCATTAGTAACAGTAATGGGGATGAGTGAATGAGTGATGAAGGAGTTCACAGTGACACGTGTCTGTCCACCGAAACGCACTTCAGGGGATGATGTCCTATACTCACACACTCGTAGTCAGAAATCCATGCGTTGCTCAAAGAACGTATTTACACGTTAAAGCCGCTATATTTTATATATTTTTTTAAAATAAAAGTATCAAGTGACACTGTGAGAGAATTATCACTCTAATTTCGCAGCTGCCCTCAGCTTTATGAAGCTTTAGAAGAAGTTACAGTAGTTATCATAGTCGTAGCAGAAAGACACAGTTAGCAACTAGCTGGTGAACATCATAGACCGTTAAAGAAATGGACCAACAGATCCCGTTGCTCTGGACGGAGACCAGTGAAAGATATTAGAAGCACTTTTCCGGTGATGGCTGAGCGTTACTGCGCAGCCTCCAACTGAGCTTGAAGACGTAGATGTGACATGAGCAACCTGTCTGAAAGTCTTCAGACTAGCATTTTAGTTAAGTCAAAACTGCCTGTGATCTTCTCCTGTACTATATGGTAATTCCTCTACTATGCAACAGCAAGTCGCTTGGTTATGACAAAATAGTTAGCCTATTTTTACAAAAACGTCTGCTACGGAGCCATAACGTGAGGTACAAGGTAATGGAGCCTTTTATACATTGTCGTGTTTCTTTAGAAATAAACAATGGACAAATAGAGTCTTTAAACGCTTCAGATGTAAAGTTATTCGCTGTCAAAGTGACGTCAAAATGAATGGCAGTCAATGGAATGCTAACGCCGGGTTAGGGCTTTGACTTTTGCCCAAAAATCATATTCGAAGTTCGTTTGTATATTAATATTAATATTCAAATATATTTGAATATTTATTAATAATATTTTGACCATTAAATGCCTTCAGTTTAAAAAAAAGCATTCACCGTAGCCTACGTAAGTGGTCTGATGTTTATACTCGTGTGCTGGTGTGTGCGTTGAGCCAGTGTGTGTGGGCGGTGTTGCCAACTTAGCGACTTTTTTTCACAAAAGCGACTAGCGACAAATGTGGCGACTTTCTGTAGAAAAGACAGCGACTTTCTGTAAAATAAAAAAAGAGTCGCCAGTATTGTCCAGCGAGCACGCCATGTATTTCTCTCCTGTGGCCGCCGAAACAGTCTCCTTTCTCTTCTGTTGTGTGACTGAGGAGCAGCCCCGCCCCCCTCTGTGCTCTCTCCTCATGTGCAGCAGCACTGAGCAGGCAGGTAGGAGGGGGGAAGGGACAGGGTGCGGCGCCGGTGTAGGTAGGAGAGACAGCGGAACGCGACGGGAGAAAGACGCCGCTGAGCTGGCCTGGCCTTGGGCAAGCCAGCCTTCTTTGAGAATTAGGGGGGAATGCACCGCTACCGAGCCACGGCCGAGAGACGTGCGTCGCCGCGACGTGTAGTTACATTTTGAAATGCGTGAAAAAGCCTCGGAATCTGAACTGAAAACAACGTTTACAAGCAAACGCATTTACAAAAAATAATGCCCATAACAGGTTCGAATATTAAGGGCTGGCTAATATTCGTTCGAATATCATTATTTTTTTTTATATTCGAATGATATTTGAATAACGAAGTTCGGAGTCAAAGCCCTACGGCGGGTGAGTGCTTGTTAGCATCAAAATGGCGCCATAGGAGGTACGCTGTGTGGAAGTTGGCTTACCCCCTTGGTGAACATACAGTATGCTACTTTTCCACTGCATGGTAGGGCTCGACTCACTCTTTTTGGTTTTCCATTAGCAAAAGTTGTGGATTGTACCTAGTACTTTTTTTGGTACCTCTTCGGTCGAGGTTCTAAACAAGCTGAGCCGTTGAGTTAAAATACTACAGGCCACTTATTGGCCAGAAACTAGCGCGATACGGTGCATCATGCACAAACCCATTGTTTTTAAATAGCTAAACTTCCATCAGTAGCGACCAAAATGTTTTAAATCACGCAACCCAGATTTAAAAAAATGGCAGCCCGCAAAACTACGCCGTACAATTGATAAAGCGCAGACGTTCCTCCGTTTAGTTGCAGATGGAAGGATTCAGCGTGAAGATAGCTTGGCAGTTTCAGGTGGCGATCAGCTGAGAATCAAGCCTACACTGAGTGGGTACTATCCGCAGAATTATCAGAATTATGTTGTCCAAATTGATAATATCAAGCCAATTTAAAAAAATAAAAAAAAGCAAAACAAAATCACTTATTGAAGGTTCTGTTTTTCATAATATAAATAGCTTTGTTTTATACAAAGACAGTGGAACAGATTTCATTGCATTGAATATTCATATTCTACTAATAATTTCCATACAGTTATATTTATATATATATATATATATATATATATATATATATATATATATATATATTAGGGCTGTCTCATTTTAATGCCGTCAATTTTTTTATCGCAAGATTAACGTTCTTTCGGATCTAGCTAGACCGGAAGCAAAATTACGAATCCCACTCGGCCACGCCAAGACCCGCCCTACGAAGCAGCTCGATTGGCATTTCACCTCGAGTGGTTAAGGTTAGGATAGCCGATTGGTCAGGGGATAGGACCTGAACAAATGGGGTTACGTTACCTTGGACGCCTGGCCAATAGTAGTGATTGAAGGGCGGGTATTTTACAGACTGGAAACAAAACAGACACACGCCGCGGCCGCACACACTTGTTTGGGCTTGTGAGCCGCGTAGCTAGTAGGCTCGTCACGGCGATTAGCTTCGGAGCGAGTAGTGACTCTAGAGTCATAGTGAGAGAACCAAAGAGTCTCCCCTGTTCTTTCTGACCACGGTGGGAAACCTGGAGCAGGAAAAGTTACCCCTCTCCTTGAGTTTATGGAGAAGGACAACCAGGAAATGAGTCGGGGGAAACTGTCTATGGGGAAATGCAACGCTACCAAACTACGCCCACGACAGTCGCTATGACGACCAGCCACGCTCGCCTCAGGCATGAGGCAGTACCAGAGTGATAGAGAGACATATATCTCTATGGATCTGGGCAGTACTATCTGCAATGGAAAATGGAGGTAACAGTGTTACATTGTGTGACAGATTATTAGCTCCAAGTGTGAATGTTAGTGTGAAATTGAACACTACGTATATGTATATATATATATATATATATATATATATATATATATATATATATATATATATATATATATATATATGCCAATGTTGTTTTACCTGGTTTTACCTTGTTGTTTACCTGCCCAGGGACTACAGGTGGAAATTAGCAATTGTTGCTATAACCTGGCCCAAGACATAGTCTCTTGTTTAACAAGTTTAATGTTTATTTGTGCATTTTCCCTGCATAAATAAATCAATTTCCATTCCATTTCCATTTCAATGAAAAAATGATTTGCACAAAGCAAGCCAATCCACTTTTCCATGTTGATAAGAGCATTAAAATGAGAAAATATAATGGGACAAAAAGAAGTCAAGGGACATTTAAAATAGATAAAAATGTGTGATTAATTGCGATTAATCGTGAGTTAACTATGACAATGCGATTAATTAAATATTTTAATCGTTTGACAGCAGTAATATATATGTATATATATATATATATATATATATATATATATATATATATATATATATATATATATATATATATATATATATATAATATTCATTTAATATCATGATATTGATTTCAACCATATTTCCCAGTCCTATTTTCAGTGTCAGAAAAGGGATTTTCTTTTATCCTTCTGTAACCTGGCATCAACTGGACAAACATACACACACACACACACACACACACACACACACACACACACACACACACACACACACACACACACACACACACACACACACACACACACACACACACACACACACACACACACACACACAGAGAGAGAGAGACACATGTATACACACATAAAAAGATGTGTACAAAGAAACTCTTTAATCCTCAGGGTGCACACAAAGAGACTGCTGAAAGCAACAACTGGAAATAAATGATTTGCGAGTGCAATGAAACAAACAGACATTGGGCTTTATTCCCAGTGAAAATTTCCTGAGATGATACAAATACCCTCACTGTTTCTTTAATTAAAAATATTAGGTCATGACTTAGAGTACCTAGGTAAAGGCAGCTGCGGAAGGCCCTCCTTTCTTCAGCTTCAGTGTTGTGAGCCCAACAGCTGAACTGCTGCTCTTTACCCATTCATATAATTGTGTGTGTTTGAGACTGTGCGAATACCTGTGTGTTTGGAAATGTCACAGAATCTCATGTAGCTTTTTTTTGTTGTTTACCTGTGAATGTGTGCTCATGTGTCATTTTCCCTAGTTGTATGTGAGTGAATGTTCATTTTGTGTACAAAATAGGAACAGTTGCGCTTTCCTACAGTAGACATACCTGATGAATCACATGACATATTATTAATTTCATCTGCTACAATGAAGCAGAGGAGACAGGTTAAAGAAGTTGAAGCTGTGTGTGTTTGTGTGTGTGTGTGTGTGTGTGTGTAGATGTTGTGAGTGTAAATTTGGCTTTTCATTTATGCAGGAGGTGTGAGCTGCACACCCATCAGAAGTCTTTCTCAACTTGTTTACCCCAGGATTCATTTTGAAAATCACATTTATCCTATTGTTTTAACTTGGTAAGATCACATGTTTTCAGTGCAAATTAGTTCGTGAATCTCCCCCTCCCCCTGTGCTGTTTTATATGTACTGATTACTTTACTGAGTTGCATATTTTAGCTTATGCAAACAATGACTCAT
Source organism: Perca fluviatilis (assembly GCF_010015445.1). Classification (NCBI taxonomy): domain Eukaryota; kingdom Metazoa; phylum Chordata; class Actinopteri; order Perciformes; family Percidae; genus Perca; species Perca fluviatilis. The sequence continues at coordinate 30,023,720 of NC_053118.1, read as the reverse complement.
TATCATACTGGAAATCATAGAGAGTTGCTTCTTGGAATCAAAGGCTTGGTATCACTTGACTTAAAGGTGCTCTAAGCGATGTTGAGTGACGTCATTTCTTGTTGACGTTCAAAGTATTGTCAAACAAAACTGAGGCTAGCTCGCTCCTCCTCATCCTGTCCCCTCCCTTCTGCGCACTAACCCCTCAACCCCCACCCTCAAGTCCGTGTTGTTGATTATTGGCTGGAACACTGTTATGTTTAGTGGTGCAGGTTGGTGCAGTTTGTTTTTGTTGCCTTTTGTGGACCCTGGGCTGTCTACAGAGACCTTGTTTTTTTACAGTGTGTCCAGGGGACCAGCAGATAGTGAGGAGATGTTTGCTGTATGTGACAAAAAATGTTGTATCCTAAAAGTGGTTACACACCAATAGGGCTGCAACAACGAATCGCTAAAATCGCTAAAATTTGATTATCAAAAAAGTTGGCAACGAATTTCATTATCGATTCGTTGTGTCGCACAACTATTACGGCACTCAGTCGCGGAGCTAAAAAAAAATTGAGTAGAGTGCAGAGCGGAGCAACGCGGTGCGAAAGAAAAGAAACAAGAGCAGAGCGGGGTTAGAGGAAATACGGTGAGAGACCGGAGAGAGCCGTAACGTTTTTCTGAAACACACGGCGGAGGCAGAGAAATCAGTACGACCTAAGTCATCCAAGGTGTGGGAGCATTTCACACTAAATAAATCGAAAACACGTTAATTGCAAGATAAGAAAAAGCAACACGGCATGGAACGGGCGCACCACGGTGATGATCATTCAGCACCTAAAACGTAAACATGTTGGAGTCCTTGATGAGGAGGAAGGGAGTTCAACAGCAGGGCAAAGTCACTACTCCTACTTCTGTTCAGTTTTGAAGTGAGGAACGTAACGCCCCTCCAGTAGCTCTTCTGTTGCCGGTGTGGGGTTTACTCGTTATCCAGCTGACTAGCATGACAAGCTAGCGTTAGCTCGTTAATAACCGTAGTAAAACAGGGGTGGTATAGTTTGCAAGACTAAAGACACGTTATTATTCACTCGCCTTTTTTTGGCCCATTCATTTTTTTTATCTGTTGTCATGTATATATTCTGTGTTATTGTTGACAAATATTTTTTTGTGTGTTGTATAAATGAACTTAACTTGCACTTACTACAATGATGGTAATAATTTAATGAATAAGCTTCAAGTGTGTGTGTGTGTGTGTGTGTGTGTGTGTGTTTGTGTGTGTCTTGTCTGTATCTGCTCTTTGGGTTACTTATCTTTACACAACTATTAACTAAAACAACAAGTATGTATGTAATATGTATTGAGTTGATGTAAATTAATGCTTTTTTGTTTTTTTATCCAATTAATCGAAAAAATAATCGACAGATTAATCTATTAATAAACTAATCGCTAGTTGCAGCCCTACACACCAACCAGACGGCCGAGCCTCGGCAGAAAAGCCAGTGGAAATGATCAGTCGGGTCCCCGAGGTCCAAAAAACTGCCTCGGGACACACTGAGGCGACACCGACTTGAGAAACGTAATACGTCTTCATAGCAGCAGGCGGCGCTACTCTGTATTGTTGCCCAAGAAATGAAAACCAGCAACTGATTGGATGAATGCATCACATGGGTTTGTTTTCTCCGGAAATTCAAAGCCACGCAGACTGTTATGGCAGCCGTTCAGAATACGATCTCATATCGTACTAAAATAGTTCACTGAAACATATTTCTGAAAACATTTTAAGCGAGAAATAGGCCATGCAGTTCCTGAATCTGTCTTCATTTCAGATCGACAAAGGTCAGTTTAAAAGATTTTCGTCAGATTTTGAGAGACTCTAGTCACCTCATTCCGCTCGTCATTTCCGGGTGAGTCCCGACTGTCCTGCCGCCGACCGAACATGTCAGGTCGGCCAAAATGAACGCCGACAGCCCCCCTGACTGACGACGGCAAGGAACACACCGAACAGATTCGAGTCACTGACCTCGCCAGACTGTCCGACGGCCGATAATCGGCCCCATGTGTCCCGGGCTTTAAAAACGTGCGACATCGCTTAGAGCACCTTTTAAATTAATAAACTGTCAAAGAATGACAACATCTTTGTATTGTACAGTTTTTGGTCTTTGCCTTTGTTCCTCTTCACCAAGGACTCTCCACAGGTTTGAGACAGTTAAATCAAAGCAAAAGTACCAAACTGTTTATATCTAATATGAATCTACCCAAAGAATTAGCATCTATAGAGTGTGTGTGTGTGTGTGTGTGTGTGTGTTTCATGCACCATGTACTTGCTGAAAAGTGAGCTGTAAAGCGAATGTGTTATCCCCGCTGGAAGATGTATGTGTGAAAAAACACATTTTTGTCTCACACCGATGGCTCTGAAGACCCCGTAGTCAATGAAGTTTGCAAGCATGTGCACTGATGAACTTGTATGCGAAGTGACAGTGCAGTGATGGTGTGCCATGTAGTCATGAATATCTATCTAATAGCTGCGGAGTGGAAGCTGTCAAAACCTTCAGGTAAAGCTAAAACTCTAAGTCTTAGTAGACTCGGTTGCCTGTTGTGGATGTGGATCACTTCACCTCTTCTACTGGCTTCTTTTCATGAATGTCTTATAATGTCCGAGATCTTCAACAAACCATTAAAGGCGATATCTATCTATAAATTGCAGGAACGTCTGTCTGTCAGTGTGTGTGTGTCGTTAAATATATATCGGTAAAAGAAGCACACATTGGCTTTTGCCGCTCTAGCCGTTGGTCACTCCCCCTCTCACATTGCATGCACACTGACTGAGCACTAAGGCCGGTTACACACTGGCTGCGTGGCGTGAGCGTGTCAGCTGCGTGGCGTGTCCGTTTATATTTGGGCTCCCATGTTAACAGGTTAGAGCTTACACACTGCCTGCGTGACACGCACGTCTCAGGTGTGGCTCGAGCCCGCCGAAAACGCGTGCCTGTTAGAAATATAACCAACGCCCATTTTTCACGCGACACGCAAGCGTGTTGGAAGCATTTCCAGGCAAAATATAATAGGAAAAGATTTTTATGTCATTTAGAAATGAATACATATTAATAAATGACATGTTGATGTTTGAAAGTCTCTAGGTTTTGATATAAATGCAGATATATAAATGTAATACATTTTTTTCTAATTTTGCACCTGTCAATACAGAACGAAATATTCTGTAGCCTATTTTGCCGTCAATACTGCCGACGTTGTCTTTGCTGTAATCAAATCATATTATTTATTATTTATGTTTAACATGGTATTTCATTTTATCAATGGGAAACATACATGTATCCAGACAAAGCTAGCAGCAGCAGCACCGCGTCAGACATGTTTCTGGTGTGTAAAGACATAGAAAAATCCACGCAGCCGCCACACAGCTGACACGCAACAAACAAACAGTCCGGTTCTGGTGGTTGATTAACGCAGATATGTGCTGTTTAGCGCTCATAACGGCCCAGGTGGGTAGCGCACTGGTGATGTTTGTGATTACATTCTGAATCTGCAACGTTCTCTGTCAGGTAAATCAGTAAGTTAGTAGTAGGGTATACAAGGGAGTTGCATTTGAAGTGGTTTGGGGTCCTTCTGTAAGTAATTTTGGGGTAGGCTACAATTTGGTTTTGATGAATTCTACAAGCAGCAATACCATAGGCCAAGCAATCGGCCATTCCAAACAGGCACATTTTCAACGGGCACTGCACTAGTTGTCTGTTGACAATGGAACTTTGTTGTCTCCATTTGGGTCTTGGATTAACCCTTTAATGGCCTACAAAATGATCATATGGCTGGGTAACATTGGCAAAGTGGGGTATCACAATATGTTTGACCATATAGGGCATAATTATTTTTGATTACTTTTCTGTTGATCAGCTAATAGATACATTGTCCAGTCATTTTGATAACTGATCATTTAAGCAATTTTCAACAGCAGTTTAAACTTAGCTCACAATACTCAGTTAAACAATTAATCATCATATGTTTAGCATCAAAGCTAAATCAAACTAACAGAAGGGATATTTATGTCCAATACAAGAGATTGTATTAGTGAGGTAGCATAGTACACTGAGGGCCAGATGTACTAACCCTTTTGCAGCCACTTCAGGCGTATTTGTTTCACAACGTGCGAGTAAAAGCATGGTGAGGTATGTACAAACAGGCCACACTGAGGTTAAAGCGCAGACTGCCTGTTCCGGGAACTGAAAATGGCAAATTGCGCTTTTCCTTGCCATGCATATGCATTCACGGGAGGGTCAAGGGGAAAGTGGGAGTTTCCCATAAAGAGATGGCGGGGGAAGCGTAAAGTGCGCCTAATTATGTATTCTGCGGTATGTACAAAAACTGCCCGTGAAAGCGCGCCTCTATTTTGCGGTGAAATTCTCCGCCTCTTAACAGCAGGTGTAAACCAGGAAGCGGGTTTCCTCGCATACGCCTCCTGGTGAAATGGCAGCAGTAATCCGAGCAAGACGAAGACATAGGCCAAGGAGATGAGCTGAAAAGATTTTTGCTACAAGGATCACATTTTTTCAGTTGAGTGAACACAAAATCATTAAGCGTTACAGATTAAGCAGCGATGCAATATTACAGTTACTAGAAGAAATCAAAGATGACATTGAATCTCCGACTCAGCGTTCACATTCCATTCCAGCAGTTGTTAACTCCTCGCTACATTACAAATATTGGCATCAGGATCATTTCAAACAGTCATAGCATCAGCAGTGGGAATATCACAGTCTGCACTCAGCCATATCATAGCACCAGTAGTTAACGCTTTGCTACAGCGCAATTTACGGTATAGTGGTCGGAGAAAGGCGCTGATTACCCGATGAACTGCAGGTTTGGTAAATACGACGTAAGCTGAAGTATCACAGCATGCGCTTTCTGCGGGTTGGCCATGGCGCTGATAATGCTACATTCGCAAATGTACGTACATCTGGCCCTGAGGCACAAAGAGGCCATTGTCAATATGTAACTTTGAAGGCTTCAGCTACACTAGAACTCCTATAACTCAGCACAGTAGAATGTTAATAAAGAATGGCAGTGCAAAGCTGGTCAAATTGATTAAAAAACAATACATTTTAACATGCTCTGCAGAGCACTCAGTACAGAAAGCCAGTCCACACATAATAAGAAGTCCAGGCACACTTTATTCAGAATGATAAGTAAATTTAATCAAGTCCATCAATGTTTCAGCTCATGGGATCAAAATGTTAGTGGGATTAATGCAATCTACAGTGCCTGTGAAGAGCATGCTGAACACAGTGTGCAGCTCTTATCTGAAGCATCCTGCCAGTGAAGAAATGCTGGCTGCTCATTCAGCTGAGAGATGGGCCAGGTGGAACGAACCATGTCGGTCCTATGGTCTTCATCTCCCTGCTGCCAAACAAGTGACGGTATACTAGATATGGCTTTCTGAAAGACGATACACGTACTGAAGCTGCAAGTCAGGTGATCATTTGTCTCAATATCTCTATGTTAACATGTGATTTTTATGGCAAAAGAAATCAGAAGCTCTTGGCCAGATTTGCCTTTCATTCAATTTTTTGCTCACAACCTGTGTCGAGTTAAAGTCTGATTTGCTAAGACAGCAGCTAATTATGCAATCAGAGATTCAGACTGACTAGGCAGACTCTTAGAGTGAATGAGAGCCTACAAGGTGCAGTTCAGACATCTGCAAGCTCAGAACAGAATCAAACAATGTTGTAATGAAAATACTAATCAAAAAATTAAGTTGATTAAGGTTATGCAGAATTAAACTCTTGAGAAGAGTATCGTATACGTGTAATAATTAAGTCAAATAATTATGTTTTTAAAGGTTTTATAAAAACTAATGCAACAGGAGTCATTAAACATACTTTTAGGAAAATGGGAATGTCATTGAATGGCAAAAACTGTTTACAGGCCACCGTAATGTCAGCGTCTTATCAAAAGAGTGCAGTCACTATCAACCAACAACTTCCCTGCATAACCACAACTTTCTGTCTGCTCTTGGCTTATTTATTTTTTACAGTGGTTAGATGGTCAGATCTAGGCATTCATTTAGGTGTTTATCACTGCCCTGTTTTTATTTAGCCCAACTAAAACTTTCTGTCCGCCCACAGCTTATGTTCTATCATTGAAATTTATATAGATTACAGGTCAAAAACTGTGGTTCTAGGCTTGTGCACCTGTAAATAACCCATAAATAACACGTTTCTTGTGGCAGAATGTGTTTGTAAGGTGGCACAATGTTGTTCCTCACAAAATGATATTCTTGTCAGGCTCTGAGACCGTATTTAGACTTGGGGTTGCTAAAATTTAATTGAACCCAGACTAATGAAATTCTTGTTTTTGTAGGTTGGCACTTCCTTAAGGCATTGGATAGGACCCACCTAATCGTTTTAGCTCAACAAAATTAAAATACCTGCTGTGCAAAGTTAAAAATAATTAAGAGTCAAGACTCAACATAACTGGTCAATTAAATGAATAAATAAAACGTAATGTGTATATATTACATTGTTTTTCTGTAGCTATAGTAAGGGATGATCCTTCATCATGGCTGTCATTTCTTGTCAGTATATCTGATGTGACCCCAGACGACCCAAAATCTGATGAATAGTAGCAGGGACTCGACTCAAGATACACAGCTGGTCCACTATATGTATGTGATGTATTGTTTTAGCTAAATGTCAGGTTAATGATGAGTCATGGTGGTACTGCTATTATTACTGGCACTTTTTCTTCTATTAATTGATCTGACTCCTACTACAGTTATAATAATGTACTTCGGCTTTTGATTATGAATGCTTCTAAGCTATTCCCTTTTACTTTAGGTTTTTTACCCCTGCAGTTTGTCTACCAGCTGTTTGTCTGACCCTGCTGAGGCAACATGAGTTAAGGTGTTATGAGTGAGAAGTTTCAGCGACAACCCTTTGGGTAATAAGACAATGACACAGATCCTAGTCTATCTCTGGATTGAGGACAGATGACTATAATTGTTCTTTATCTCTTAGGGACAGCTTGGCTCGACCCGCTTTCAATCATCATGGTGACACCAAAGAGAAACAAAAACACACAGGGGTCAGGGCACGGGGAGCATGACTTGCAAGTGCCGCTATGCTAACACAGTTATGGTTCAACTCAGCTTAGCTTAATGTCCTGCTTTAGAAAATGTGTATTATCAAAGATAAAATATAATGACACATGCATAACAGAGATTCAAACATCCAATACATAGTGTGTTGTGTACTTAAAGGGGTACACAAGGTGTGAGGCAGTTACACTTTATGCACATACACGCATACTGAGCACCACACTAGAAACCACCACAGCTAAGTGTGAGGGCGACCTAGCAAACTACAAAGAGGAAATTCTCTCCGACTATAAAATCAAAACACTGAAAATGGCACATCAGTTTGAGTGTATCCATCACCGTGACATTCACTAGCTACCTTGCCTCTGAAGATAACATATGTAGATGCCATTGTCCAGCATGGCTCTTTGTGAATTTAGAAGTTCAGCTACACTATAGGCCAATAGGAGCACCTCATCCCAAAATGATTGGGGTCTATTTTCATGAATCGGTGTCACAAAGCAGGGTGAATGAATCAAAACTCAATCAACGCATGGCATGACAACTTTTGGTTACTTTATGGTGCTAAATCTGTGCTGCACTCAGTAAAACTGCGGGATTAGTGTGCAAACGTTATCAGCCGTCGCGATAGGAGCTCAGTGCACGAAAGCACTCTGTCGCTTTAATGATAGGAGGTTTAGAATATCTGGCACCATAAATTCAATTACCATGGGAGGAGATAACATATTGGCTTACTGTACCATGTGGCTCTTGTCCGAGGCAAACCCAGTGTAAGTAATGGCTCAATGATATTAGGTGAGAAGCCAAACAGAACCAGCGGCAGTAACTAGAGAACAGGGACATCTATAAACCTCTCCCTGACATCAATAGTTCTGCTTACCCAATCTCCTCTCTGTGCTTTATGGCACCTGCAGATGTCAGCAACAAGCCTTGCTTGAGGGACCTCGATCAGTCAAATTGTTATTTGTTGCAAACGACTGATGCACAGAGAGTTTCTTAGAGTTGGCAACCCTGGATTCTAAATAATATTTAACAAATTATATTATTCAAGGTCGGAATATAGCCACTACGGGTAACAATGAGGTTTGTGAAGCCGTCTTTGTTTCAGTACACGGTCTTCAGTTTGCAAACACACAGGTGCACACACACATACACAAGCACACCAGTGGTGGAATGTAACTAATGGTGCGTTCTTTTTGTCCACCGAAGTCTATCTACGAGTCGTTTTCCGGAGTTACGACCCGGAAGTTGCAAAAAGAACGCCCCCGAGGTCGTATTTACGACTCGTCAAGTCGTCTGAACTCAGAGGACCCCGAGGTCACTTTCAAAGATGGCTACGTCGTGCATCACACGTAGTAAACATTGTGGTTTTTTACAATTTTAAGCACTTTTGTCTTTGTTGTAACCAAATGAAGAAGTCGTACACATAGTGCTGTATACTGCTACCTATAGGCATGTCGCTACAGTCTTATTATGAGTTAAATACCGCCTAATTAGTTACTTTGTAGCTTGTGCAGCTGAAATTGGCTAGAGACGCTCGGTTGCTATATGACAACAATGGCTTTAAGCCGAGTCTTGAACAGAAAGCAGAGCAGTAGCCTAACGTTAATGTTAATCAAAACGTAATTTACATGTATCAAACTGTGAAATATATTTGTGTAATATGTTAATAACTGGGTGAATAGAATCCTAAATGTTACTAAAAATGTTACAAAAATCCATCTTTTCTCCAACTCGTAGTATTGTGTGACAAAAAGAATGCAACAACCCGCGGTTATTAGTTTTTCAACACGGATGTGACGTCACGCTCGAGCTACTAGTCGCGATTACAAGACAAAAAGAACGCACCATAAGTACATAAACTAAAAGAATGAATTTCAGTACAGTATGCTAGTTTGTACCTCTAATCCACTACATATTGGGGGCAAATATTGTACTCTTTGTACTCCACTACATTTATTTAGCAGCTTTAGCTACGAGTTACTTAGCAGATTCAGATTGTAAATACAAAATCTAAGGCAACTAATAAATTATAATATATTATTATAGATTCAGCTACCCAGCAGTATATAAAGTAGCTGAAATTGGCCCCACCTTTACCAGCTGCAACATTAGTGACGCTTACACATTAATGCATCGCTGAAAAAAGCCATTCTGCATAATGAGTATTTGTACTTCAGGTACTTTAAGTATATTTTGATGCTAATATTTATGTACTTTTATTTAAATGAGTGTATTTACACTATGGTACTACTACTTTTACTTAAGTAAAAGATCTCAATACTTCCACCACTGAAGCGCACACACACATTTTTGGCAGGAAATAGGAGCATATTTTGTCAAAAACTCGTGAAATATCAGGATCTCAATTCCCTGCATTGAATCGCACCTTATGTCACACCGTAACCCTAATTGAACCTGGCAAGGAAAAATACTTTGGCTTTCTGAGAGTGTGTCAGTTTTATGTTTCTTAACTACATTTTGATCCTTTGGCTGTGCTGATTGTTGGGGCCTCCTGTGCAGCTCTTCTTGAGAAATGTTGATATTACTAAAAAATGCATGATTGCATATTTCCCCTTCCATATATCCAGCTTGAGGTGCTTGAACTGAACTTTGGGGTTCCAGCTGGAAATAATAGTTCCACCTAACCTATCCTTCCTTCCCATAACTAGATTAAATGAGCCATCAGACAATAGCACCATTTTTGTAGTTGCCACTGAACATAAAACAGGTTCAAAACAATTTAAAACTGCACAAAGTTATGTGGTATTACTATGCTTTTACGTCTATGCAAGCTCACACATGCCATACACACACACACACACACACGCACACACGTGCACATGCTCTTTCTCCCCATTCATCTTTATTTCCACCTCTCAGCACATTGAAAATCACCTTCACAGTCAGGTGGAGACTTCGGCAGGGCTGCACCTCTGCATGAAGCAGCAGAGAGAGCGAGAGAGAGATGTCCAGCGTCTCATTTTCCCCACATAGTGTTTATTTATTCACATCCTGAGTGAAAAGGGCCTCACAGAGCAACCTGGGGAGTTTCCTGCATAGCCTGTCAGACTGTTTAGAGCAAAATGCAGGAGAGATCTAAAGTCAGAGAGAGATAAAAAGATGGTGGACTTGGGAGTTATGGGAGAGAACATGAGAGTGAGGGAGTGTAAGAGCAAAAATCACAGTGTGTGTGAGAGGGAGAGTCTATTAGAGAGAGACTGAGTTTCCATCTAACTAGCTTTTATGAATTATAACATCAAATAACGCTGATAATCTCAAAAAAATGATTTTTTTTTTCTTTTTCACATAGAAGTCAAAGATAAAAAGTGATGTGAATGATGACTTGATTACGACATAGACTTGGCATGAGCAACCCACATTGTGTTGTTCAGTGTAGGCGCACAACAGCACAAAAGCAGCCTGGACATTCTGAAATCGTTACATACCTGACCGTACAGAAATATCTAAGGCATCTCTCATGAATGGGGTGCTTGTTTTATTTGTATGACCATTAGCTCCTACATTATTGTATTGTATGTCATGCCGTTTTTGTTCCTGGATATGGACAATATTGGCATGGACAAATAGATTCTTACAAGGAATATTTTTTCCTCATGTTTATCGACATGCAGGAAATGCTTCAGCCTGCATACCTGATGGAAATGCACACAACTTAAGTCACTTTTTTTTATATATCTGTGACATATTAAAAGTTTGCAAGAAAAGATTTACTTGACATTTTGATAAAGGCTTGCTAGAATGAGAGAGCTACAGTTTTAATTTAAAGACATTAGGTAAGTGAAGGAGAGATGCAAACAGAGAATAAGGGCGAGAGTACGAGCGGAAGAGAGGCAAAGAGAGCTGTGGGAGTGAGTGTAAGCGAGTGGGAGACTGAGAGCAGCAGAGGGAGATTTGTGAGAGAAGGCTACCGTACAGATATAACGGGCAAGCCCAACTTTGCTATTGGCCAAAGCCTGAATGGGCTCAAACCGTTCCTGTCGTTCATCTGTATTTACTTGCAAGCTAAGTCTTCCCATTCAGAATCTTAGGGGAAATCCTCACCAAATTGAAATGTTGAAGAGAAAATACTGTTTTACATGGACTTTTCAGTTTATTAGACACAATCAAACATTTTAATTTCTTTTTTCTTTATTTTCTATTGAGGCATGTGGCATGTCATTGTCGTATGCAATATGGTCAAGAGCTCCAAGTTTAAGATTTATGCAAGCAAATGCAAATGAATGACAGGGACATCTTGAGGTTGTTGGTGCTAATACTGGCCGCAGTTGCCATTCCACACAAGTAATGAACATAAATGAACACACAAGTACGAAACACAAAAGTTGAACAGATGGAGTCATTTGTATTTATTGTTCATTGTGTAGTTATTATTATAAGCAATCTGTTAATCCTAACATGTGTGCCTATGTGAAGCATTTAAAATTGTCAGGGAGATCAAGAAAGAAGGAAAAGGCCACATATAAGAAAAGAAAAGATCAGACTGAAAGCCAGGTAGGTACATTTGAATTTAGATTTGCAGAGGCAGAGAAAACATCACAGAGATCTAGAAATAAAAATAGAAGTGTGAGAGAAGATGGAGGAGTGAGAGGGAACAGGATAGAGGTAAATGGTAGAAATGTGATAAAAAACAATTTTTAACTCCCAAATAGAGGAATATTAAGGATGAAAGGGTGGAAGAGTGACAGCGTAAATACAAAAGGGGAGGAGTGGGTGTGGGCAGTGAGATGAAAGGTTTTTAGCGGAGTATAAAAGAGAAGGCCACATCCAGGAAGAAGGTGCCAGAGAGGGAGCCAGAGAGCAAAGGGGTGGGGGGGCTGAGAAACAGATGGGCAGAAGGAGGGGAGATATGGTTGGGAAAAGGGAAGGGGAGGGGGGGGGGGTTCGCGAAGAGGCTGCCAGGAGTTGGTGTCTAAAGTTGGACTTCATTGAGATTCATTGCGTGGTGATGGTCATATTGATCCCCCCCCCCCTCCTTTAGACATATTGCATATTGTCTTTTATCTCGAGGTCAGCTTATGAATGGAGCCCGATTGTTACGGTTTAAGGATGGGTCTATCTTAATAGAACACTGACTCTCATGCAAGTTAAAGTAGTTGTCACTGTAATCATTCCTCCTCTCTGTACTAGCTGGGAAGTGACCCCTAATTAGTGCAACTCTTAAATGCAAAAATGTGTTCTAAAATTCACCTGAAGCTAAAATGATGGTTCAGCAGTCTGGGTTGGCCAAATCAAGTTGGTATCTTCCAGAATTATGGCTTTTTTTTGTTGCCAGATTCCCTCCTTGTGCTTTAGTGTTGCTCTCCTATAACATTGTCTAACTCATAATTGACATCCATGCAGTCTTCTATCTTGTCAAAACCTGGTGCCTACATTACCCATAATGCAACTCAACTGCCGGCAGTTGCGTCGGATATTTGGGTGTGTTTTGCTTGTAGCATCTAATATGGCCTTGAGTCGCTAGCCTCAAGCAGAGATGAGAAGGTCTGGTAAGCTCACTTCTTTCTAACTCCCAACCCCCAGATTTATTTTATTTTCAGACTTGTAGTCTTCAGCCCCAACTGACTCATGTGACATTACTTGAGGCAATTTATCAGACTTCACACAACTCCCTCTGGAGCCACAACAGGCTTTATACAACTTCCTTTCACATATGCAGTAGTACTCCCCACGACCTGTAAACAGACTTTGATGTGTAAAATCCGTGGAGTTCTGCGTCAATATGCTTCAAAACAAAGCGCTTGTAAGATCATGGAAGAGTGTGTGTGTGTGTGTGTGAACCTTTCTGACATCAGAATTAATATGACTACGACAAACAAATTTGTCAAACTTCTTCACACAGCTCCTATCACTTTTTTGTGTAAACGCATTCCTTTGAGGACAGACTTTCCTTTAGTGTGTGCTGTTGTATCCTTTTGTACAGCAGGCTTTTTGCCCCACCTTTCGACTCTGGCTACTTGGAGTAAGTACAAACACTTAGGCAGGTTCACATGGAATGTAAAAGCTAGTTCATTTTAGCATGCTCCGGCCTTTACAGTGTAGTTGCTTTAGGAATGAATCACTTCACAGCCAGTGTGGAGAGGAGGAGTGATTACAGCCACCCAGTACTCTCTTAACATATTATTAGTATTGTATTAAGACAAACTTAATAAAATCTGAACCTATCTTAGACACAGCTACTGTGAGTGTAACGACACAGATTAATTCCTGCAGAACAATACACTGATGGTATATTCGGTACCTTTTGATGTGTTTGACAATGTTGCAGAGCTTGGATTACTGCATGCGTTCTCAGTGCCAACTTACGCTCACGGTGTGTGTGTATATATAGTTAGAGATGGAAAGAGAAAAGGAGAGGGGGAGGGATGGAGAGACAGAAACAGAGAGAGTAAGAGAGTGAGGTACAAGTCAGTATTTCATGGATGGCTGTGTTGCTATGGGAACAAGATGTGGGCTCCCTATTCCCAAAAAAGTGTCCTCCTTCCTTCCTCCCTTCCTTCCCTCTTTCTCTCTTTCATCACTTCATTTCTCTCTTCTTCTCCTTCATGGCATCCACAGCATCTACACCTCTCTCCTCCTCTTCCCTTTCCCCCATGATCACATCCCACCACATGCCTCCTCTCTCTCTCTCCCTCTCTCTCTCTCAATCTCTCACCCTCTTCTCCGTCATCCATCCTTTCCCCGCCCACTCATTTACCTCCCTCTCTCTCTCTCTCTCTCTCTGCCTATTCTCTTCCTCTCCTCTGCTTCACTCTTCCACATTTTCCCTCTCTGTCCTTCCCCTCTCTGTCTCTCTCTTTGCATCCCTCTTTCTCCTGCCTCTCTGATCCCTCTGTCTCTTTAACACTCACTTATATTCTATTCTTTTCTCGGTTGTCATGGCAATAGGCTGGGGGCGTGAGGGAGCGAGCGCGAGCAAGCGAGCGGGAGTGGGTGTTTCGGAAGTGACATCTCTTGGGCAGTAACCTTGTTTCCTGTGTGGTGGAGTTGGGGGCAGATTCAAGGCGCTAGCAGTGCAGCAACAGTGACGCCGTGTGGACGCTTTGGGTGAGCAATGGGGAACCCGGGACGTGCCGCGTGAGGGCTGGGTGAATGATCTGATAGGTGAGAATACTCTCTCTGCCTCTACCACTCTCTCTCTTTCTCTGTGACACACACACACACACACACACACCCTCCCCTCTCATCGAACATCTCTCCTTCATGGTTGAAGTGGACCCATTGTAGGGATCAAAGCTTTTGCCTAGATTGATACAGTAGTTTGAGTACGGGAAGGGCAGTTTTTATTTTTTACATATTCACTGCTTTCGGTCTACACACAGACAACACCACACCTACATGTGGGCACACACATATACAGACAGACACATACATTTCTTTGCATTATAGTTTGAGCTGGTGATTGTAAATGTACACTTTTACACTGAAAGACAATATGACTACAGTGATTAGCAAGTGAGTTTTTACTTCAAAAGCCTTATGTTTCAGCTCTGTAGCAGCCCTGAAGACGGCCTATAGTACTCAGAAAAGGAGTATAGTGTGGAGAGGAGGTACATACAGTTCTGAGCGAAGGTGGATATAGTGCTAAAGAGGAGGATTGGGTGCTGATGGAAGGTAGGTATCAGTGCTTAGGGCAAGGGGATGCATGCACAGAGGGTGCCCTGTGACTTTGATGTACAGTATATTTAATAAGTATTCAGTGTGATCTGTGGGTATACTTTAAAGCTGCATTATTAATTGTTTTGGCCACTTGCGGTTAGAAGAACTTCAGAACAAGCTGAAAAACTTCAACCCTAACATATTTTCACCTTATAATGTTGTTACTGTGTTAGCAAACACTTACCATTTATTTTGAGTTGTGTTTCTAACAAGCTGATGAATTTAAGTCCAATATTTACTTGTCTTTTAGCTCTGTTTTGGTTGCCACCAACTCCTGAGGAAAATATCTTATGTATATCTGTCTTTTTAGCCACTAAACGCTCCATGATTTTCACCAGCTAGTTACAACTTTGTCTCTAGTGCTGATCTGATGCACCAGATCGATATTAGGTATCGGCCCTGATGTGATTGATTAACATTAAATACAATTTCTTTGTCAATATCAATGTCGTTTCTTCAGTCACTATCTTCACTCAGTCATGGTGGGGCATTGGCGTTTTAGTGCCATAGCAATCCCTGGCCTCATGTTACCTCACATAAAAATTACTTTAATTTTACACACTGAAGTATACAGATTAAAAGTTTGGGAAAAAGAGGGCACTCGTATCGGATTGGTACCCGGTATTGGCATGGTGGTGATGGCGCAGTGGATATGGAACCAATGTGTCCCTGAGCAAGACACGTAACCCATAGTTGCTCCAGAGGCGTGCAACCTCTGACACATATAGCAATTGTAAAAAAGCGTCAGCTACAGTAAATGACATGTAATGTAATGGCAGAGACCCTAGTGGAGGTATCTGAATCCGTATCGGGATAGGAAAAGCTGAATTGTTGTATACCTACTGAAAAGCTAGAGAGTTGCAGAGTCAGGTGATAATCCTCTGTTGGTTCCTTTCTACAAGCGACCCCTTTTTACATTACACATCGACATTTGATCCATTGCCACGTAGAAATATTGATAGGTGATAGATACACATAAAGCGTGGGCGTCATACAGGGAAATGTTAGTTCACACAACACAGCTTCATAAATGTGCTGGCAATTAACACATAGTCGCCATAAGTTCAAAAGTCACAAATTCAAGTCGGAGACAAATTCTGATAAATCACAGGAGGTGCCACGTAGCACAAAAGTTCACCAGAAGTAATGTCTGTTTTATATTAGGCCCATTTTAAGTCACTTTTTATTTTCAGAAAAAAAACTAAATGTCATTGACACAACACTACAATCCGCAGCCATCGGAAAGCAAGACTGTATATTAGTGACAGTGGTCAGACCGCCTTTTTAAGTTTGTTGAACAATATGTGAAGACATATCTGTCCTCAGGCCTGTGTGAAATGAAGAATGGCAGTGTCATTCTGTTTCTGCATCGCATCATCCCTTTCCAATAGTTGGGAGAGCTGTGTTCTGCTGTTATCTGTTTTTTGAACAGATAATTGATCGCTATAAAATAGAACTATATAAATACTCCTGGTGTGGAAAATTCACACACATCTAAAGTGCAATGTTATGGAAGAACCATTTCCTTCTTTTCACATCCAATATCCAAGAATTTGTTTTTGATATATTTAGCAAACTAAACTTCTGTGTGTATAAAAACAGGGAAAACAGGTAATGGCAGTAAAATAATATATAAATAACAAATAGAAATACAATAAATATAGCCTTGCAGTATAAAGATATTAATCAAAACACACACACGGGCCTATGGCAATCAGTTGTAAATCAATTCAAGGGGTGTTTGAACGTCAACGGTAACGTTACCTGAAAACAGCGTGTAGTTCCTTTTTTAGCAAGTTTGCTTTATGTGTCATTGTGCATAAATATGAACACTACCGTTGCTGTCAATGGGCTTATCTGCTAACGTTAGCTACTGACGTTTACCTCGGAACAATCCAGCAAATAGACGGTACCCTAGGGTGCCGCTACCTGAAACGGATGATTCAACGTCGGCGCTCATTTTACACACAGTTTAGCAACAAAACTAAACGCTGAGGGAAGATTACTACCTTTTTTATGTTGGTTTTGAGCGGTATGCATCCCCACTAACCTGGAAAGTGTTAATACAACGTCTCCTGCAGCGGGGCGTCCGAGGCAGAGGGACCACAGCGTTCGCTAACGTTAGCTTCTTGTCTCATCTGGGGTCTGATAAACAGTAAATGTATCAAATTCAGTGTGCCCAACGCCATTTTCGATAAACTGTAGCGGTCATGTTTCACGGGACCCGCGATAGTGCCGTTTTCATGTTCCAGTTGTTCAGCCTCAGAGGGGAGAGAGAGAGAGCGGCTGACCGTTCGCCAGAGTTCAGTAGAGCAGACGGCTCTGCAGAGCCGTGTATAATTACGACTTTATGACATTTCACAAACCGCTGAAGGAGCGGGGGTGTGCCGCTGCTACTGCTACATGCATATAGCGGAAACCCTGCGTGTGAACGTGTGGTGCTGATGTTCCGCAATGTTAATCATGTTCCGCCAGAGTGCATTTGACCGGCATAAAATCGGCATATGTCAGACTGACCGGCCGGTCATGACCGATCACGTGAAAATCGGCAAATTCCGGTCACCAGCCGGTCAATCGGTGCATCTCTAGAAAAAAAAAAAAAAAAAAAAAGGATTTACTGTGGCCTACAACATATAGATGTAAGATGTCCCACAACTCAAAGTGTGTTTTAGTGTCATTATTTATTTAGTTTATAGTAGATTTTGGTTTGCTGTTGTGTCATAAAACAGACTTATAGTTAAGCAACGATTATAGTAAGCATTTAAGCTCCAAAATGAATGTGTCAAAGGCCACATTATACCCAATATAATAAAAAAAAACTAGCCTTTACAACGTGATCATTAAAATGACATTTAGTAATCAGCTGTAACTGTAGCAACACAGGTACAACTTATCTCCTACTCTGTCTAGTCTGACACCGCCTCCGACTCCACCAGTACCCGTGAGTGATGGTAGCCTGTAATTGGCACAAATAAAGTCACATTTTTTACGATCGAGATACCTAATTAAAGCAGAGATCCAACAGAAGTGTCTGGTGTAGAGGTAGTGTGTCATGATGCAAAATGCTGTAATGGCGCCGTTGCCGTCTTTTTCATAGCTGAACAATTGGTCGCTGGTTGATTGCTCATACCAGCGTACAGTACTTCATCTTCGAGCTATTTGGGTAGTTGGGTAGTATAAGTTGTGGTGGGAGCTGGTGAGATTGTGAGCCCTTTAAATTGCTCATGCTGGGTATTGTGTTTTGGAAGACAGAGGCCTCACCACCCTGTGAGGTAATCGTTGAGTAATAGGTATTGATCAACATACCTATCAACCCCCCACAGATATATTTAGGTAATTGTGTGCAATGGAGCAGAGAAATTATACTGATTAGCTTTTAATGAAGGAAAGCCTGGTTTCTGAATGAAGATTATTATTACTATTATTTATTGTGCTAAATGCATACGCCAATCCACTACCATGACCAAGACTATTGTAAGGCTGATGAGGTGGAGTTTCTCCTTTGCAGCATATAGCAGAAGTTGAGAGCATGACCAATGTGCTTATTCAGCGAGAAGCCTCGTACTTCTAGGCCTCTGTGACCCCGCTGCTGACACTTGACATCCCCCCACCCCACCCCCCCTTGACTCAGCACTGACAGCAGCCTACTGTACTTCACATATGCACCACTCTGACTCACAGCTTGTCAAAGTGCAGCACTGCATCTATTCTCACTGCCTTCCATATATTCATTCTCGACAAAATAACCTCTGTATTCTGTCGGTATATTTTTTTCCGGTAATCCGTTGGAAAGTAATAATATGTAATACTGGTGCAGCTGAAGTCACGGTAATGACATGTGCACTGTGTGGTGCTTTCTCGCCTAGAAAGTAAGATGCTTTGGTTCACCATGCTTGCTGGAGTACATTATCTGCCGCGGGCGGCCCGGGGATATTGCAAGCTTTATTTTTAGCGCTGTTTTGGAGCTCAGCGATGTGTATAAATCAACATTAGGCCTGTCGGGTTCCAGTAATGACAACGTTGACTAAGGCTGACCAGTCATCCGATTGGTCCGTGGGACTCTTCTTTGTAAACTGCTAGGGATGGCAGAAAAAGGAAAAGAGCCCACACCGAAGGAAGGAGAGAGAGGAACAAAGGCAGAGCGAGGGAAATGCAGAGAGCAGACCGTGGAGAGTGAATGAAAGATGGAGAGAGGAAGATGAGCGGAGAAAAGAGGCATCTCAGCATTTCTGCTTGTGCCAAATTGTTAGTGTACAGTATATGTGCACCCTGTACGTACGAACGGACAGACAGAAGAATGAGTCTGCTCATTGAAATTCTGTCCACTGTGCTTCACAGGCCCTTAATAGGCAGCCTCTGGGGTGGAGAGGTAGGCCTACAGTAGAGTAGTGCAGATTGGGCTGTGGATGACTCACGCTGCTATCCTCCAGTGAATATCTCAGCATCATGACTTTGCTCTGCACAGTTACAAAGTTTGGATTCCAGGGCTGAGATGCTTCTTGGAGAAAGATAGAGCATGCCACACAGTGCTTTATGTCTCTGGAGGCCGGTGATAATGACCAACGGTTCATTGTGCACTTACTCAGAATCACATCTGCTTTTACAGTTTGGCTCAAAGACAACACACCCATCCACAGTGAAGAACAATGCATAAAAAGAGTAGAATAAGTCAGCAGTGATAGATCACCATAACTCCTCTTTATGATGAAATATATGGAGGTGCTTACAACGGGACCATTTTGTGTGATGCACACCAAAACACTTTTACTATTTCCCTTTGCAACAAAAAGATTTTGCCATTTAGCCTTTGAAAATAACATTTCCTAATAACCCGCTGTGCAACATAACTCAGAGCAGATTAATAGAGTGTAAAGCCTTCAAATGCTTTTTCAGCTGTTTATTCATGGTCGTGATGAGACACAACCATTCCAGTCATAATCTTGACAGCATATCACAAAGCAATCCACAATATGTATTTTCAGAATTTTTTGTGAATATCCGGTCTTACTTTCACCGGCTAGATGTGAGTAACTATAGAGAACCACACTTGAAATTAATAATTTGCGGTTGGAGAGATAAAATCTGCCAGTTGCTTCCATAAGCATCACTTGGACCTTTTAAAGGGTAAAACGGACACCTATATAATGTGGCTTTTTAAAGTGGTAAGAACTGAGTAACAGAGTGTGGGATTTAAGTAATGGATCGAAAGAAAAGAAAAGGAATCTGCAACTAGTTTGTTTATCAATTCATCGTTTAAGTCTCTTTTCAGGCAAAATGTCAAACTTCGGATGGTACCAGGTTCTCAAATGTGAGAGTTTGCTGCTTTTCGTCATCTTACATTAAAGTAAACTGAATATTTTTGGGTTTGGGACCGTTGGTCGAACAAAACATTTAATAAGGTCCTTGTCGTTGTGCCCTAGGATATTTGTGATGGACGTTTTCTGATGATTTATAGACCAAACTATTATTCATTCTAAAATAAATTGGCAGATTAATCGATAATGTAAAACACCATTAGTTTCAGACCTAGAAAGCCCTGGCATTAAGTGTTCTACAGGAAGAAAAAAAATTAAATAAGATTTAAAAAACTCGTCGGCTGCCAAAAATTCCATAAAGGCTATTTTGTCATCCTTTTTTTCCCACTTAAATCCCTTTTTCTCTCTTTTTAGATTTTTGTGCAGACACAAAGGCTGAGTGGAGGCTTCCGTGACGCAGCCTCATCACTGTGGCCCATATTCATAGCCTCGAGTTTCTCTTCACCCAAATGATTCATATAACATCATATTTTTCTTTTAACAACAGAAGACATTTATCTGTAGATGTGCAACATTTTGTGACTGGACTAAATGGCAGCTGAGATTTAGAGTGATCATCCCACCATAGAAAGACATCATCCATTTGTCTTATTGAAGGGCCCCTAAGCAAGACACCAAACCTCTCCCTTCTTCAGTGAGATGGAAACTGTGTGACCACATGTGGCTCCATGTATAAAAGAAATAAAATGTTTTGTGTTTTTCATGAACCCACTCTTCATGCTTCACTCCTTTCCATTCCTTAAATCGCCCATATTAATTAGCTGTGCTTGTTTAGGAGCTCATATATAGTTCAGCAGCTCGATTCATAATTCAGACCATCACCTGAGTTGTTATTTTGCCACAATTAAGACAATTGTCTTTTTTCTGCTCTGGGTGGGGATGGAGAATCACTGTATACATCAACTGTCTGGAAGAATCTGAGAAGTGATGATGCAGTAAAATAATCGGTTGTGACATGCTGTAGTGTTGCATTGTGGGCCGCAGAAGGTGACTGGTTCTGGCTTACTTTCAAAAGGAGAGAGTGCAGAGCCTCAAATAAATGTGTGTGTGTGTGTGTGTGTGTGTGTGTGTGTGTGTGTGTGTGTGTGTGTGTGTGTGTGTGTGTGTGTGTGTGTGTGTGTGTGTGTGTGTGTGTGTGTACCCTGCAGATGTTGTGAGTGTAAATTTGGCTTTTCATTTATGCAGGAGGTGTGAGCTGCACACCCATCAGAAGTCTTTCTCAACTTGTTTACCCCAGGATTCATTTTGAAAATCACATTTATCCTATTGTTTTAACTTGGTAAGATCACATGTTTTCAGTGCAAATTAGTTCACGAATCTCCCCCTGGCACAGAGCATATCAAATTGATGTTAGTGGAGTGGTGATTTTCCTTATAGGGAGATATTTCCATCTTTTTATTTTGAATATTAAAGCAAACTACGATTGATTCAGCCTTGTTCGCAGGCATGTTCCACTGGACTGTTTCTAAAAGAGTGGAGTCTTTGAATTCCAGCATCAGACAGGATAAAGCGAGGAACTGCCTCAAGACGTTTGCTTTTGTATTCGTAGCTGAAAATGCTCAGTGGCGTAATGGGAAGCATGTGAGAGATGCTGCTGTTGCCTTTTGCTTCATGGAAAAGAAATACAAAGGTCTAGAGCTTAAACAGAGATAATAAATAAGGTTTGTTAAGAGGAGGGAGGGAAAATGCAAGGTCAATATCAGACCGATGCATCAAGAGATGTTGAACAAGTCACAGAGAGAGAGAATTTTAACCTATGGAAAAGTGTTACAAATGCACAAACATACTGTTAGCATGAATTACATTTTATGACTGATAAAAGCTTGAACAGATTACACGAACATAGCATGGGCTAGTATTATTCTGTGCCTGTTTTAACTGTTCCTTAAGTTAAAACATAAGTTAAAGCAGTGCAATAAGGCTAGAGCGAAGAAAGAAAAGACAAAGTGCCTCATTCACCAAAGGTCCTTAGCCACACATCTTTCATTGAAGACGAAGTGAAACAGCTACCTTGGAGAAGAAAATCCATATTAATGCCTCCAACACTGTGTGATCAATTCCCTAAATTATCCAAAGCACAGAGCCCTCAGATATAATTTTCTTTTTTTTCCCCACATCTTCTTGATTGATCCTTGGAATTAGGGATAACGTCAAAGATAATTCTGTACCCCCACCGAGGAGATTAAAGTTTAGTTCCTCTGTCTGTCCGTCAGCAGGATATCTCAGGAAGCTCGGAACAGATTTTTGTTAAATGTGGTGGACAGGACAGCCTCAGGCCAAGGAACAGATGATTAGATTTTGGTGGTGAGCTGGATCTAGGACTTCTTCAATTAGACAATTATCATTTTTAGCTGTGACTATAAAACTAACAGGGACAGAGACTTGATTTGACATTCAAAGGGTGTGTTTGCAGAGTCACTATCAAGTGCCTGCTGCTTATAAATGAAATATCTCTTTGCTTTTCTCAGCCGTGCCTCAGCACCCATGTTTTAGTCATGGGAACTGCCTCTGCTTTTGTTTTATGTTTGTACCGTTTGTGTGAATGGGAATGATGTTAGGAAAACAAGGGCAAGGGAAAAACAAGGACTTATCCTCTGGACTAGAGAATTATAGGAAAATATGAAAAGTGTTTTAAGGCTTTAAAGCATTTTACCTATTTTAAAGGACTAGTTAGGCATTTTGTTTTCATGCTTTCTTGCACAGAGTTGGACAAAAAGATCACTACTACTCTCACATCTAGGAACGGTTAGCCTAGCTTAGCATAAAGACTGGAAACAAGGAAACAGCTAGCCTGGCTCTGTCCCAAGGTTTAACAAAATTAAAAAAAATTGCCTACCAGCACCTCTAATACTTATTGCATATTTTGTTTGTTAAATGCAAAAACTGAAATGGAAAAACAAGTTGTGGTTGTAGGAGGGGTTACAGTATGTGTTGCACTATATTGCGTTTTAGACAGAGCCAGGCTAGCTTTTCCCAGGCTAAGATAAGCCAAGTGTTTCCTGAATGTAGCTTTAGATGTAGGAGGGGTATATCGATCTTATCATCTAACTCTTGGCGAATAAGCATATTTCTAAAAATGTCGAACTATTTCTTTGAACCAGATCATTTTCCTACTTTGTTGTATCAATGCTTGCTGCTTTATGTAGTTAATGTAGTTTCTAAAGTCTCTTACAGTAGGTCCTCCCCAGAATCAGGTACTGTTTCGAGCATTGTCCTGCATGGTCTCATTATAAGTAGTGACATCTTTCAGGCTGACCTATCAAACCCACTCCAATTACACCTGACACCGATGTTATGAGGACAGACATGTGTCACAGCATCACAGCCCTCCTCCACAGCCGATCATCCTAACTGACCTTGTCTTTCCTCCCTCTCTCTCTCCCCTTTTCCCTTCCTCCCCCCTCCTTCTCTCCTGTCCAGATGCAAGGTGTGCCGTCCCCCCCTCCTATCATCACCATCATCGCACCCACGCCCACTCCTTCCACGCTCCCTCTTACGACCGTCCCGCCCACGAACGTCCCTCCTTCGACCGTCCCACCTACGACCGTCCCTCCTTCAACCGTCCTTCGTACGACCGTCCTTCCTACGACCGTCCTTCCTACGACCGTCCTTCCTTCGACCGTCCTTCCTTCGACCGTCCCTCCTTCGACCGTCCCTCCTACAACCTTTCCCCGCACGAGCGCCCCATCTACGACCGCCCTCCACAAGACCGTCCACCCCAAGACCGCTGGAACCCCCATCTCCGTGTGAACACCGGAAATCAGATCTACATGTTGGACCAGGAAGAGGTATTGCACTCCACACAACAGGAATACACATACTGGTTTTGCACAGATGGCACACCAGTTGAAATAAATGGGGGAAGCATTAGTATTCAGTGTTTTTCCTGGCTCAGAATGGACCTTTGTGCGGGCACACAGTAAGTGGGGGGACTGGGGGTTCTCCCCCAGGAAATTTTGAACGTCAAAGACTTCATTTCCTGCATTCTGATACATTCTTAGACACCAATTTATGGTGAAAAACGTCTTTATTTATGTCAAGTAAAACACAAAATTCTAATGGCAGGTAACAATTCAAAATGGAATATAGTGCAGTAAGGGGGCTTTCACATCAGGGACTTGGGCCCGGATCTGACTAAACTTGACCCGTTTGTTTAATTAATATGTACCGGGCTTGAGGTAACTTTTTCCCAAGGAGCACGTTTTGCTCCTAAGTTGAAAAATGTAGCAGTGACTAACATAAGGTAACTGCTACTGTTGTAGCTAATTTGTACAATAATACAATTGTGTTTATGAAGTATAATATTTCTATTTTGAAATAGGCTACATTCTATTGATCAATAATTTATCAGTGATGTTGAATATACAGTAGTGTAACAGACCGCCACGGTTCGGCATGCATGTGAACCAAAGCAGTGTTTAACCTTCATAGTGTAAAAACGTGACACTACGTGAATTGGGGGGGGGCAGCAGAAAAATGGAGCAGGACGCACCGTTCGTTCAGGGCAATGCCGCGATCGCAACTGTGGTTTTCATGCGTAGGCCTACTCGCGTACGGTTCGCATCAGGTGTTAAAACCAACTGTGCCAAAAGATAGAATTTGACTACTATTTCACGCGACTACGAGTCGTTCTTTAACCGGTCATGAAACTGAAATGTAATATTGATGCGCCTGACTCTGCAAACGGAGATCCCATTAGCGCTAGCTTCACAGCGGAGAGTTCATGCAGCTTGGCTAGCTTATCAGCGCCAGCCGGAAGTGTAAAATATCAGCGTCACGTTTTGGCGCTCGTGACTTTCCCTTGGCGCTGGCTAACAACCCCTTTGGGGGGTGCCAAAACTTTCTCTATGCAGGAAAAACCCTAATATTAGACCAAAACTTCAGAGTGGAAATTTATAATGTGAGCAAAAAAAAAAAGACTTATTTTTCACCCTTTGCACTGAGTTTAGAGAGGATCTACCACTCTAATGTAAAAGAGAAGTTTATTTCACTTATTTTGACATCTAACACATTTTATCACAATATGTTGTGAGCTGGTATATTCTTCTGTCTGAGTTTACCCGGAAAAATAAAGGTTAAACAGTCTTCATTATATAAATGTGTCAAAGCAAATATTAAAATATTCCCCTCTCCTGTGATGCAATATAGATATTTAAATAGACATGGCATAACCTTTAACTATTATACGGTAAACTTTACACATGCCACTTAATATGCTGAATTATTACATGTTCACATCACATATTAAAGGAGTGTTACAGCTAGAGCACTTTGAGCTGCATTTCATGTATGAAAGGTGCTATATAAGTAGTAGTAGTATGTAAGTTTATTATTATTATTATTATTATTATTGTTATAACTATGCTTCGGTTCTGATAGTGGATTCTATTTGGGATTTGTTTCCAAGTTTCATCAATATCTGACTCTATAAAATGACTTAAATCTGCATTAATTAGTTTTTTGGCCACGTGAGGGCAGTGCACCAAGCTGTAAACATGATATTGACCTAATATTACCTTATGAACATGATCATTCATTTGGAGTGATGTTTCTGGCCACCTGGCAAATCTAAGTCCAATATTCACTCTACTTTTAGCTCTGGTCTCCACCGAATCTTTAATCTATATTATTGTTTATATAAAAATATTGATAAAACAATTTTTACTGTATCTCTTCTGTTTGTTTTGTTTTATTAGCAAAGAACAATATTCAAAGATTTCATATAGGATTCAGATTGGATACACATTTTATCTTACCCAAACTCTAGTTACAGCTAGTTCAAAAGATGTGAGGAGTATCCCTACTGTGGTGTGTGAAAATAACATCCGTCCTCATGTCTTTTGGGGTAAAACATAGGTTGACAGTGTTCTTAGCATGGTCTGTTATAAAATAGTTTCACACAGTCTTTGCTACTTAAAGGACCCTCCTTTGAGCAAATATCTGTTAAAAAAGGAGGTCAGAGAGAGAATGTATCCGGAGTCTATACCAGAGACTAAAGCTTCCCTGGATCACTGTCGCCTCAGGCTCGTTTTTGGGGGTTCAGATTCAAGGGCAGTTGTTAATTCTGTGGCAAGTTGTCTGGTTGGAAGCATTTGGTAATCCTCTGCATTGTTTAACTGGATCCTAACTGTGTAACCAGTAACCTCAAAGTCAAAAACACTATACTGTGGGATATATCGGTGATATACTGTATGAGTCTGTGAGTTATTTTTAAATGAAAGGTTGTTACTGTTTTTGGTGTTCTCACTTCCTCAACCTGCCTGATCTACGTACTTCTGTGTCAATTAGTTTCTTACATTTTCTTGAGTGCTTGTAGAGTGTATTAACTTCGTTTTTACATGCAGTTGAAAAAAAGTCATAATTGTATTAGCTTAGTAAATGCAAGACACGTTTTGTTCATTGGAGAAACAGCAAGAGTTGTGCCTCGTGCAGTTGTAGTGGTATTTAGTAGGGGTGGTGGGCTCACCAGAGCCCCCCCCCCCACCGATACAATCATCCATTGTCACGATACCTATGTCACAATACGATATTATTGTGATTTTAAACATATGCGATATTCTGCGATATATTGCAATTTGTTACCTTTTTTTTTCAACTTTAAATGATGTCCCCGAAGGAAAACTTTGTCAACATCTGTTTTATCTTCAAAGATACATTTCTCTGTGTGGCAGGGTTAGCTCAGTTGGTAGAGCAGGCTCACATATATAGAGCTTTACTCAATGCTGCGGGTTCGACTCCGACCTGCAGCCCTTTGCTGGATGGCATTCCCCCTCTCTCTCTCCCCTTTCACGTCTTCATCTGTCCTTTGGAATTATAGGCCTAAAATTGCCAAAAAATGTTATCTTAATCTTATCTTGTTTTTTCATCTCACTTCAATTTTATTGCTAAAAGTAATTGATTTATATTATTCTAGTAGTAAAAAGTAAAATTCTCATTCTCGTGCAATTTATATAATAAAAGATTGATACTTGGCGTCTGTGTATCAATATAGTATTGCCATGGAAAATAACGTGATACTTTGCCGTATTGATTCTCTCCACTCTTGATGCGATGCCAGTTAAGCCGGGCAGACAGACACAGGCTAATTTAGGCTGAATGTTCGTTTGTTGATGTGCAGTTTAAGGGGGTGTCGCAACCACAACACCTGAATGATCTACGCTCAGGCTCATAGATGATCTAAAGGATTTCTGGCATGTAAGTTGCTGGTTCTTGCCAATGAGAAAGGCGGATTAAAACTTGTAGTGTGAGTTAA
Organism: Perca fluviatilis; assembly: GCF_010015445.1. Taxonomy (NCBI): domain Eukaryota; kingdom Metazoa; phylum Chordata; class Actinopteri; order Perciformes; family Percidae; genus Perca; species Perca fluviatilis. The sequence goes on along the minus strand of NC_053118.1, from coordinate 29,996,404 downwards.
CACAATGTACAATATTAATAAAATCGCATAGCATCTACCCAGCTTTAGGTATAAATAAAAAAAACGCCTTATATGAAGGCGATGCAGACTTATAAATGCATTTCATCCAATGAAAAGACAAAAACTAACAATAATTGTCTGTGTAGCAGTAGTCTGAAATAACGTATTCCTCTGAACCATTGACTTCCAATGTTGTCCAAAAGTATTAAAAACCCATCAATGAACCATACTGTTGACTGATGGTGACATGTTACTTCATAACCAACATGGGCACTCACTAGAGCACCCAATGTGTATTAATCCTCAACTGAAAATAGTCCCCCAACAAATGCACTATTAACTCTTCTACGAGTAATGTTAGCTAAAAAGTGCGCAGCTGTTTCAGAAAATTACAGAACCTTATTTTTATTTTTTTATTTTTAATTAAACCATTTGTGTGACCCATTTTTTTTAGCCTGGTGCTGAGTTCCCCAGACAGGATAGGTAGAGAAAGTTTTCCTTCCCATCCCTGGCTTAGTTTTGAACAGACTTTATTGACATATAGTATAGAGAGCTTCAACCAGGGTAAATGGGTTGTACAATACTATACAATAATATCTGTGTTTTACAATACTGCTAATGTTAATTAATTAATTGGAAAAACAGTATCCATAGCAGTGTTTGAAGTGATTTAGGGTTGATATTTTTTCCTTAATAGCTTAATATAAATATAAGGTACTGCCTGTTTGCATGCTTTTTGGCTAAAACATTAAAGTGCCAGATTTAGCATACATAAACATTTAGCTGGAAATGTTTTAATGAAAGCGCTGTTCTTTTTCAGCCTGCATTTATATGGGGAATGATTTAGCAGCAGTTCTGTCAACTGTTTTAACACATTTCCAGCTGGAGAGCTTCACAGTGAAACCGCTATTCTTTTGCTGTTAAACCAGCAGAATATAATTGTGGAGGAATGAAAAAAAAGAACTATTTCTCAATTATTTTAATTCTGTGTTTCCCCACTTGATTTTCAGGTGACTTGAAATGGGCCTATCTGTGTGTTAGTGATGATTAGCTAGATTGGTTTTTGTCTCCACGTTTGTATATTGATTTACCAAACACAGTGCTGCTGGTTTTGAGTAAAATCTCATCTTGCTCTCTAGGCCAGGAGAGGGTACTGTTCTTCAACTTTTTTACCTCTGCTTTGCAACAAAACTATTTCCACACACAAAATTACACAGTTTAAGGCAAGACTGCTGATTCATAACACCAATTATAACAGCACCATACAGTAAATGGACTGGAGCCATGTAAAATCCATAGGTCATTTCCCCAAATTTAGAAGGTCTGTTATTAGACCATATATACTCATACTGTAGTTTTTCATTTCCTTTAAAGCCCTAAACTCTGGCACGTCAGCACTTTATAGAAGTACAATGGATTACAAAAACAGCGACACATCAACCAACAGTAAAATAATAACATCCAAAACACACAATTCATTCTTGGTGGTTTCAGTGGCACGAGAAATACTTTAAATGCGCATGTTGTTCCGCTCACAGCTGATTAGGCGGTCCTTAATGTAGCCCAGGACACATTCCCCTACACACTGCTAAAAGAATGTGGTCATATGTGGCCCAGACCCCCTCCGAATGTGGTCAGAGTGATCAGATCTCAAACGCGTCCTCAACGCATCCTTGGTGCGTTCACACCTGTACTTAAAGCTGTCCACTAGTGATTGGATCGCTCAGACCTTATTTTAAGATTATTATTATTTTTGGGCATTTTAGGCCTTTAATTGACAGGACAGCTGAAGACGTGAAAGGGGGGAATGACATGCAGCAAAGGGCCGTAGGTCGGAGTCGAACCCGGGCCCGCTGCGTTGAGGAGCAATCCTCTATACATGGGCGCCCGCTCTACCAACTGAGCTATCCAGGCGCCCAGATCTTATTTTAATACCAGGTAAAAACAAACGATGGGTAAGCTGCATGTGGCGATACAGTTATTCTGGTATTATGATGTTTGATCGTACTTTAATTGTATTTTATTGTTAGCTGCCTCACTGTTTGATGTATTTTATATACTCTGTTTATTATACAGTATGTATTTGTGTACAGCGTTTGATTTAAGCCCAGCACAGAGGTAAATTCCTATGTTCAGCTATGCTAGCAAGTCAATAAAGTAATGGATCTTCACATGGCCGGTCAAAGCACACGGGTGGCGACTCCACTGTAGTGTGTGTGCACGGCTGCCAATAGTATTTCAACTTGTCATTATTCAGAGGAATAGAGCATGCTGTGATCCTGATAAGAGACCATGTACTACTGTATTGAATGGAGAGCCCAGTTCAATTAATCAGAGCCCTATCCCTGTCTAATTGTGCCAATAAGGCAGCAGCTGTGAATGGATGGGAGGCAGGACTGACGTGCTGATAGCCGTCACCTCAGGGACGGCAAGAGGCGTTAAATATTCATGCTTGTCACTCACCTCATGCAGACCGGTTGTCTCTCTTTTCCCCTCGCTCTCTCTCTCTCTCTCTCACGCTCACGCTCACACACACACACACACACACACACACAAACACACCCTTCAATTTATTTCCATTTGTTTTAGATGGCTTCAGTGGCTCTGCAAAAAAGCAATCATACTGTACAATTCCATAGCTGAGACATATGGAGAATCAGTGGAGTATCTTGTTTTTTTTCCCTCGCCGGTGATGCTGCTTCCTGCACATTTTGATATCATCCTTTCGCCTCTCTGATTTTCTGTTTGCTTATATGCTTAGCATCTGAGGTCAACATCATCTGTCCAATCCCCTGCTCTCTCTCTCTTGTATCTCTGCCTCCTCCAGACTCAGTCCTGATTTTAATGCCCTCCATCGATCCATGCTCTTACCTTTTCTCCCGTTCTCTCTCTCTGTTGCCTCCTATCTCTCCTCTTTTTATCTAATCCATCTGTTGTTCCATCTCCTCTCTCTCCCCTGCTACTCTGCCCAATCTCTCACTCTCTGCCTATCTCCCTCCCTCCCTCCCTTTGTCTCCATATTCATTGCTAAAACCTTCCTCTCTCTCCATGTTCTCTTTCTTAACCTCCCCTCTATCTCTCCTTCACAGTTTCTCCCTCTTTTCTGCCCTCACCCTTTCACCTCATCCACTTGCCCACTCCATCCACTTCCTCCCTCCCTCTCTCACTCTCCCTCTCTCTGGGGTGACTGGCAGGAGTCTTTGGCTCTCCCACAGGCCACCTGTCTCTGTGCTCCTCACAGCTCTATTCATTTGCTGCTCTGTTTTTTTTTTGTGTGTTTATCTTTTAAATGAATGACGGCCATCAGAAAGACGCAGCAGAGACATCATCCTGGAGAGATGAGGTGTCGCTTCAGGGAACAAGACTCCTCTGTTGTGTTTGAAATGTGTCACTATGGAAATTTCTGTTAATCGTGCATCTGTGTAGCTCTTGTGTTGGGTTCATTGAACTGTTTCCTAGTGATGAAGTGGAGGCACTTCATATGGCAAGAATGGGATTACACCCTCAGTGACATGGCTCATTTTAATTGCCAAGGATAATAGATACGCTGACAAGATGTGTTGTCGGAGTGGCACGTTATGACACTGTGCATCCAGGGCAAAATACCCTTGAAAGTTCAAGAAACGCCTGTGAAATTAAAAATGACGAGGCAAAACATGCCGCCTATAATTACAGTGCCCTCTTTTGCAAATGTTTTTTTCCCTTCTTGTCATTCAGTACAAATGAATGTGACTTCTATGCTATCTCTCTCGAGCTTCTGTACAGTATGTGATTGGCAGAAAATTCTTTCCAGTGCAGTCTGAGCAAGAAAAATGGAAACGTGTCACGTAGAAAACAAGCAAATGTGCAGCCTCAAGCAGCAGAAAATGTCGCTTAGTGTTAGTCTGTCTGTGTGATCATAATATTATAAAATATTTTTGTGGTACAAATAGATGCAGTCCAACACCTCAAATATTAGCATAGAGTTGAATCAACACTTCTATGATGCAGTTGTAACAGAAATGTAACACTTTAGACCTCAGAAAAGAACTCATTTATGCAGGAATCATGAATCCCATTACATGATATTGTGCAGCTCTTTTTTTTTTATTATCCACCTTTAGTACTACCAATGGGACACCCTGTTCATGTGTTGTTGCATTTTCTTTTTTTTCTTCTTTTTTTACATTTAGTATTCAGTACTTGTTGGCCATGTGTGTTTGAGCAGTGTACATTGCGGCTGCAGCAGAAAGAAGGAAGAGAAGTTTTAACTAAAACTGAAAAACTTGATAACTGTTAACTGATTAATCACATAAATCAAAGCAAAAAGCCAAACGTTCACTAGCTTCGGCTTCTCGATTGTGAGCATCTTTAGCTTGTCTCTGTCTTACGTGATAGTAAATTGAATATCTTTGGGCTGTCGGTCAGACCAAACAAGTAAATTAAAGACGTCACCTGGAGCTTTATGAAATTGTAATACAATATGCGTTATTCACAATTTTAGGACATTTTATAGACCAAATTATACTTTATTCATTGAGAAAAAAATCGGCAGATTAATTGATTATAAAAATGATGTGTGAGCAGCAGTGCACTAATGCACTATTCATGAGAATGGTAAACTGGGGTCCTGTAGATTGACTGACTGATAATTGGTAACAGTTTGACGTTGGACATCTAATGTAATACTAATGTGATCATATTTCACTTATTTTGACATCTAACACATTGAAAGACATTTGCAGTAGTTTAAGAATGTGTTAATGAAGCAGGCTGCTTATGGACCTCCACGCTAACTGGACCACTCGGCAAAATCTGTGTTGGAAAAATCAATGCAGGCAATTGTGAGAGCAAGTAATATGTTTTCTGGACCTGACATTCCTTTGACTCTTATCATCTTTGAGATCAGTGAGAATTCACTCCCATTTTTCTCACTGCTGAATCTCTCTGCAGGCTGCTCTGACTCTTTCTAGCCTGTAGGGGGAGTAAGAGGGCTGGCAGTGATGGCTGCCTACCCTCCTCCTCCTCCTCCTCCTCCTCCTCCTCCTCCTCCTCCTCCTCATCTCACATTAATATGAGCTGACAGAGTTTCATATACCACCGCCATGCACCAGTGCCCTGTCCCCTTGCAAGTCATGTGTCCGGGCTGCGCTAACCCCAACTGTGCCAGTGTTACACAAGACCAAACCGACGTGGGGCACAAGCCTTGTTTGTAAGTTTAAGAAGGAGCTGGGGAATAGCCACACTATACCACGCTGAGAAGTATGTGTAGTACTGTAGCAATTTCAAATAAATAGGATTGTTGAGTACATTTTGCTCTTTGGTAAAAGCCTTCCTGTGCCTGTCGGTGGTCCCATTTGCGGCTTTGATGGTGAATTTGAAAGCATTAGTGCATGAGCCGGTCTGCAAACAAGTTCCAGCACCTCGCTGGCTTTAGCATGTAGCTACTGTTGTCACAGTGCATAAAGAGTGGCTCAGAGGTTGGATAGCATGTTTGCTTATGACCCTGGAGAACACATTCAGGTCGGTGTCGTGTGGGAGTTGGAGGGATTAATTATGTAATAAATGTAGGTGGGCAGTGATTCTCAGAAGCGAAGAGAGAGGTTGATTGTTTTAGTAAGATGGCTGACCTGAACCCCTGAGGCGATGTTAACAAAAAAGTCGTGGTATTTGAGTAACCATTACATGCCACTTGAATAAAAATTGTCACTCACTCAGAAATAAAATGTTTTTCAAAAGGTCATCTTGTACATACAAGGTTTTAAATGGCTTTTATCTCAGCGTTTTGATTAATTCGCCTATCCCTGCGGATAGTGTACAGTTTTTTTTTTTTTCTTTCTCCCATACTTTGGAGGCACCTAGAGAGAGAAGAAACCCAGGCCTAATTTGTCTCCTGCCAACTTACCAGGAGCATCTGCCAGATCTCGATGACCTTAAAAGTAATCCTCTGCCATTTATCAGTTTTATTAAGAAGGATTGTTTTTGGCCACTTATGGGTGGTTGGAACTTTTCATATGTACTAATTGTTTACAAGAAAATGTAATCAAGCACCTCAACTAACCTTTACTTTCTTAGAATTTATTTGATGGTCTTACAACAGCCTACAGTTGCTACAACCGTTGACAGACCTAAATACCTTACTTTGCATTCAACTTGCGAGATGTTTGTTTACTGTCACCTCTCTCATTTTTCTAACTGTAACAAAGTGACTCTTAGTCTTGCCCACCATGCATTTTACCTGCATAAATCTTACAGGCAAACAGAGCACACTCAAGTCACAGTTTCAGTGAAATATGAGTTTTCCTGCTTATTTCCATATATAATGCTGTTTGCTTGTTGCATCAGCAGCAATATGGTACGGTCGGTGTTGAAAGAAATAACATGGTATTTTGAACTTTTTCTCCTGTCACCTTGTCCCCTGGATAAATATACAAAGTTACAGACAAATACAAGGCACATACAGTCACATTTTACTGTACCATAGCCATCTATACCACTTTTTTCCACCTACCTCTCTACTGTATATCACAATATGCAGTACATTTAAAATCATGCTCCCCAAAGTTCTTTTTAGCCATGCAAATCCTTGGGTTCAGTGTGTGAAAGGCCAAAAATGTTTAAAATGTCAGCCTTATTGGCCTTTCCAGTATGTGTGTGTGTGTGTGTGTGTGTGTGTGTGTGTGTGTTAGTGTGTGTGTAGGATCACTGCGTGTTTTATGAACACTGTAGCCAGTGCCTGAGGTCAGGAGGAGGAGGAACATCTGTCCGTGAGAGGATAATACTGGCGGTCTGAAGGACAAATCGTGCTTTTGGCCAGCTCAGCCACCTATCATGATGTGTGTGTGTATGTGTGTTGTATTGCTGTATTTGCGTGTGTGTGTGTTTTTGTGTTTGAGCCAGACTTGGACAGCCAGCAGTGTTTGATTACGGTCTCGTTAAGAAAAAATGGATTGCACAGTTTTCGCACATTACATACTCAGTTTCTTGCAGTCTGACTCCCTCACTTCTCTTTCTTTCTCACACAAACACACACACACACACACACACACACACACACACACACACACACACACACACACACACACACACACACACACACAGTGTCCCCCCATATTCCCTTGCTCCTCACAGCTGGGCCTGTGGAAGCGGTAGTGACATATGGGCAAGCCAGCCCGCAGCATCGCTCAACTCAACCTGCCAAGCTGAACAAAAACACCACCTTCCCTCTTCAGATCAATGACACTCCCTTCCTTCCTCTACCACCATCTCTCCCTCTTCATCCATGCCTCCTTCGTGCAACGCCACCATCCCATCCTTTATTCCTTCCTCTCCATGCCAGGACCGGCTTCTGTCGCATACAGTTTGGCTCAGTTGTTGGCTTCTGACTGAAATTTGACAAGCATGATCGTTTTTAAATTTTCAGATTGTTAGAGGCGCTATGCAGTTTTTTGCTTTTTGCTCGCATGTTTCTCTATAGAACTCCCCCTACAGCTTCGGAATAGATATTTGGCAGCTCCTACATTTATTTGTGTCTGCCATTTCCTCTTTCTCTGTTCCTCCGACAATGCTTTCCTAGCTTTCTGCTTCTTTTTTGCTGGCTCAGCCATGACGAAGTGTGAAAAACTCCATCGCTACCTTGTTAGCCGGTTCCTGAATGGGCGTATGTGTGCAGTGCCGTGAAGCAATTTGTTACATCGCAAGACCTGATATCACGCGATACTTCCTGATGCTGAGGCCGGCGGCTCACCAGCCGAAAGTTGCAAGGGTGGTTTTTCCGCTCACAGGCGCTAGGGGGAGCGAGACGCCCACCATTCAACCCAAAAAAAAGTCATATAACCATTCCAATGACTCCAAAGCTGTTCATTTAAAGTGATGGTTCGGAGTAATTCACCCTAGGGTCCTTTGCACCATGACCTCGAGCCAAACACCCCCCCAGAAACTTTTCTCACCTGGGTCTAACATTGGGAGAGTTAGCGTAGAGTAGCGTTATCAGCTGAATAGCTTAGCGCAGGGGCTAATGGATCCAGTGATGTATCTCGTAAATGACCCCACTAATAATGCCCGAAATGATACCAAACTTCTACACTAGTACATATAGTTTATTTACTCATAAAACGATGGATTGTAAAGTTTGTAAGTATACCAGAAGTGTATGTAAATAACACTTGCCTGCTGGTTTCTGCTCTCTGCTGTTGTTGTTGTTGTTGCTGCCGCCAGTTAAATGAGTGCTTAGGGCCGTCTACAAATTACAACACCGAAAAGAGATGCAACAAAAATATTTATTAATTTAACTTTTTTTTTTTAAGTAAGTGCTGTAGTATAACTAGCAGGAGACAAGTTATAATTGAGGTAAGTTTGGAGACATTACCTTATTTAATCATTAAATTAATAAATATTTTTGCAGCAGCAACAACAACAACAACAGCAGCAGAGAGCAGAAGCCAGCAGGCAAGTGTTATTTACATACACTTCTGGTGTACTTACAAATTTTACAATCCATCATTTTATGAGTAAATAACCTATTTCTACTATTGTAGAAGTTTGGTATCATTTTGGGCATTTTTAGTGGGGTCATTTACGAGATACATCACTGGATCCATTAGCCCCTGCGCTAAGCTATTCAGCTGATAACGCTACTCTACGCTAACTCTCCCAATGTTCGACCCAGGTGAAAAAAGCTTTTCTGGGGGTATGTTGGGGGGTGGCGAAAGGGTCATGTGCAATACTACCGAACCATCACTTTAAGGTGAACAGTGCCCTAATCCCACATTGCCATTGGAGTATTGTCTGGCTACACCTCTTATATATTCTGAGATAGATTAAAAAACTCTCTACCTTGTTTGTATTTCTTTAAACCAATCACTAAGCCCCAGATTCAGCGACCCTTGCAAAATATATAGCGTAGATAGCAGAAGTCAGGCTTTATCCCAGCAATGTATATCCATTGATCCATGGGCCCAAACATGGCACAGAACCCTAAAAAGTGTTACCTGTTAAAAAGTGAAATAATTCAGCTATGGGTTTTACAAGTAGATAAAGAGAGCGAAAGTGAAGTTACAGGGAGATGCAGTAAAGTGTCTGTGTTCACCGTCATATGTGTGTTGCACTCTGGTCTACTGAGGGGACTGTTTGGTGTCTTTGCTTTCTCTATGCTGGATTTAATAATGTAGGGTTGTTGAGGCCTTTACTCCTTGGCTTTGAAGGACTGATACTACAACACACCATTAACTGTTTCAGATTACAGCAAAATCATCTGTTGTGGCTGCTGTGAACATAGCATGTAAGACACCCTGTCAGCCGAGCTGCAACATCTGGTGATAATGGTGGAATTTAGTATAATGCTAGAGGAAGTTTACGGGCACATGATTAGGATCAACATTGTAAAAGATGATAACAGCTTTTTGCACCTCGCTCAGAGTCTGGTCCATCTGGTCTGTCTACCCACCCAACATTTGGTCCAGAACAAGATATCTTCCCAAATACCGGCCACACTTGGTTATGGTTCACAGAGAATGATTTTTGATTTAGTAACCCCTTAGCCTTTTAAGATATTCATAGTCCCCAGATGGTGTTTTGTTTGTAACCATGTGACCTTTCTTCTACATGCCAAAAATCACTGGGTTAAAGATCGACCAAGTTTGGGTCCCAGTATTGGATTAAGCTATGGTTTCCGTCATGGGTACTGGGTAAAGTGAACTTATTATTGCATTGGTTTTATATTGATCTGAATTGCTTCAATTTTGACCCAGTGATTTTAAGTTGTAGTGCCCCCCCCATCAGACACAAGGAATATCAAAATCTAATGGGTAGATTGCTACTGAATTTGCTGATTAGATTCATGGTTTTACAGGGAACCATTTTGATTTTGATGTCCCTATGGTCTTTTCCTCCAGCACCACTCTCAGGATGAACTTTAAATTGTTATCCCCACTACTGGTGGTAAGGCTCTACATGTGTCCGTATTCTCCAAGTGCTCCAAAGTGCCTGGTGAATTGTCGAACAGCATCTGAAAACCCCTCCCAAAACACTTTTCCAAAATTTGGATCACAATGGGCTACTTTCGATACCGATAATCCAACAAATTTACTCACTGCATGCAGTGTTTGGCCAGGTGCATCTCACCCCTCTCGTCATGAAGGGCTTCTTCAAATATGGCCATTTGGAACAGGTAAAAACACTAGTTCATTTCAAGCATACCCTCGCTTTTCTGTCCAGTGGGGTGCAATAGAGATTGGGGCTTCTAGGTGGCACCATACCAAACCTTTCGACAGTAGTTTATTTTAGTAGTGATATATTGTGTTGTAGATTAATTTGTTCCTTTAAATCTGTTTGTTAGGTGTAAGTGCGGCATCTGAAGTGGTTAAAAGTCAGTGTGCTAGCCTAATGCTGCCTCTCAGTGGGTGCTGAGTGCAGGCCTGGCAGCTCCCTGTGCCCACTCATGGCAACCCCAGAGCTGGTGTTATGTCAGCTGCAGACCCCGCAACATCTGACCGATCAAAGCCTGCCACACGCTGAGTAAAAATAGCCTCCAGGTGTTTTCCCCCAACTGGAAGCAGACGTGGGATGCTTACTGGTGGGCTGATGTGTCAGGGTGGGGTAAGAAGGTATTCTGGGTCTTTTCCATGAGTCAAGTTGTCAGTGAGGAATTGCACTGGGCAGGGCAGCAGTAGGGGGGAGAGAATGAGTGGGCTTGTACTTGTTCAAGTAGATGTGATTAAGGAAAATTACCATATTTAGCTCCTTGTAATTGGGTAGTGTAGATATATAGATGGCTTGTTAAGAATTTCACTTTTTGAGACTCATGGATTTAAGATAATTTTAGCTACAAGTGTACAGTACAGCTCATCTTATCTTATGAAAAACATGTTTGCACCATTTTATTTTGATTCCAGTACAGAAAAGACACAAACCTGTGCCTCTGCTTACCAAACATGCATTTTGTAACCTTCTCACAACTCGTACTGTAGATAAAAGTAAACCATTTGTCTCCTCTGGATTCCATGGCAACAGCTACAGATCTGGACAGAGAGAAGCATTACTTTACTTTAACCCTGCTGAAAATCACTACGATCCCTTCAATAACCTCAAAACCATTCAGTCTGAATACCTGAGGTCTGAGTTTTCTACTCCTTCATACTTCTCTCCTGATTGCTTTTTCGTGGAGTCAGAGCTGGCACAGCGCTCATTCAGGCATTATAAAACCACTTTGCTTATTACGTATATTTAGAAAGACTATAAAGCAACATGGTCGCAATAAAGCTACAGTATGCAACTGTGGCTTTATTTACATTCCCGATCAATCAGGAGCTGGTTAAATGTGAGGTTTATTTAGGGTTACGGTTACTCATTGGCACTAAAGCATATTCAATTAGTCGAACAGAGTGCTCGGCCACTCTCCACTGCTGTTTCTTGCATTAATCTGGCAGAGAGAATTAAAAGTGGGTTAGAAAAAAGCTGTGTGTAAATTGAAGCAGGATGTACTTGAACATTGAAGATGAGTGTTTTTTTTCCGGATCTAATAATGTCACTCTGGTAAAGTGTTAGGCCAAATGGTGATAAAAAAATGATACTTTTTTTGGAATGCAGAAGCAAAGGTCTTTACAGAGTGATAGAACAATATTGGAGTTCAAACATAGATGTAGAGACATATCACTTAAAAACACACAAATGACAAGACTTTTTTTAATTGCAATATAAAAGTATATATACCACGATAGAGGACTAATAGTACTTATCTAATACCCCTTAAACACCGATGGCTCAATCAGGGTTATACCCAGGTCGACTGTGTGTTTGAATGGGGTAACCCTCCTCGTTCTACTGGGTCGCTACCAGCTGGGGCGGGATAAATTATGTGAATGGTTGGAAATGACGGGTGCAGTCATCACAGGTCCCTGCACACTTAGAAAAAAAAAAACCTAAATTTGTCTCACTGTGCTTTGCACTGGGTTTTCACCATAGGCTGTATAAAACTAGGATTTTCACAGGCAGCTTCAACAACAGCAGAGTGGTTCAGTTCATTTCCGCACAGTCCGTGGGTGCCCGGATTATTCACTAGTATGTCTTTTGGAGAGCGGTAGTGGAGTTTTGCAGGCAAAACTGCCTGTAAAAACCTCGCGTTGGAACGTAAACGTATTGGGGGGGGGAAAAAAAGAAAAAGAAATAAGTTGTGTTGTCTCTCGGCACCTCTTACTCCCTCTCTCTGACACCCATCTCCAGCCTGCAGTTCAGTGCGGATGCTGCGGTAGCACGAATCTCTCTTTTTTTCTCTCTCTGTCTTTTTCAAAAATGAGTCATGAAGCTAAGCTGCAAACAGCAAAGCCCAACTTTACTTTTATTGAAATCAAACAAAGAGAAATGTTGTGATAAATAAAATACGGTGAGATACCTCTCTCATGCTATCAGAGAACCGGTGTTACGGTCATAACCTTAAGTTCTCTTTCAAGCATTCATTCGGTATCTCACATACGGGATATGTTTACTCCTGTATTGTCGGACAAGCCAACCTCGGTGATACTTGACCTTTTCAATCATACTAACGCATTCTGCGTCCCCGATGACTCCTCATTATGTTAAACCTCATGAACATTGTCGGGGACGACCAGCAAGCGGCCGCACACACCTCCTGTATTGACACCCTTTTAAATAAGGCCCACATCGTGGCAATTCCCCTTGTTGAATGCGCACACAGACCAACAGGAGATTCAAGCCCTTTAGACGAATAGGCCAAGGTGATTGCCGCCACAATCCAGTGTGATAAACGCTGCTTTGTGATAGGCTTACCCTTGTGAGGTCGAGACCACGAAACAAGCAGCTGATCCGCTTTCCTGAATGATAGTGTCATAGTCAGGTACGCTCTCAGAGCGCGCACAGGACACAACATATGCCCCTGTTCCTCCGATGCGAACGGTTATGGATAGAAAGCACTAATCTCCAAGGGAAGGCACGAATAGGACGTGTACATGACCTTAGGGATGTATGCCGGGTTCGGGCGTAATGAGACTTTAGAATCCCCTGGCCCAAACTGTATACACAATGGATGCACTGATAAGGCGTGTAAATCACCAACCCGCTTGGCTGAAGTTAACACCAAAAGCAGTGCTGTCTTAAGTGAAAGCATTTTCACACCCATCTCCAATAAGGGTTCCAATGGTGGTCCCGATAAAGCTTCCAAAGCCAGTGCCAAATCCCAGACAATGATTTTGACACCGGGCGTAAGCGCCGCGCTCTGCGCATGAAACGGCAGACCGGGGGATGTTATGGCACCGTGTTACCGTTTTAAACCCACATGACATGCGGCCAGGTATACTTTTATCGTGGAGAACGCTTTTCCCTTTTCCAGGAGAGTTTGTAGGAACGTCAACACAATCCCTACTGAGCACTGAAAGGGCATTTCCCCAGTAGACGTGCACCAGTCTACAAACACACGCCACTTAGCTTCGATAAAATGTATTGATTGGGTAGGAGTCAGTACACTTTTCTTTAAGTTGAACTTAAACCCCAGCAATGACATTAGGTGTTTGGTATGTGCAGCTGCCTCCTGCTGCGAGCCCGCAGCCAGGAGGCAGTCGTCCAAGTACGTTGCCAGACGGATTCCGTTCTTCCTGATTGGCCCCATCGCTGCCTCCGTGCATTTGATAAAAACACGAGGGCTGAGTGACAGGCCGAAGGGTAGAACTAAGTACTCATACACCACCCCTCTGTAGGCAAATCTGAGATATTTCCTGTGAGGGGCGTAAATCCACTGGATTTTTGGCACTGGCTGGTGTTATTTAGTTTGACACCATTTTAAAAAGAAATAATAAAAAAAAAATGTTTGGATCACTCGGGGCCTTGAAGCTGGAATCTGCACAGTAACTTTACACATGTTGCCTGCTGTAGCAGTCAGAGCCAATTCATGGTGAGGACATGGTCACAACATGCTATAACTAGAGGATAGACAGATACAAAACTTTGTAAGTGGCCTATCATGGTGTAATTGCCACAACAAGTGAAACTCAGTACAGTAAATTAACATACATACTTTCTGCATTCTCACACTGAGCTCATAAAGAATGGATGTAGCTTCATATATTTTTCATCTAGCAGTTTGTACTGTAATCTCATCACAACAAGCAATATGTTGGTTCCAAGAAAGAACTGCATTACTATGTCGTTTTATGTACTTTGGTTGCACAAGCAGCAAAGTGGAGGGTAATCATAAAAGGCAGTTGATTTATGGTGCTTGTTCCTGATTGAGTTGGATATAGAGACTCATATTAACAGAATCCTGATGCTGTGATGTGAAGCATCTTCTGCTTTAGCGGTCTAACTAGATTACTTGTTTGTGTTCATGTGTCAGATGTGATACAGCTGTAGTGTAGCAGTAAAAGCTACTAGCAGCTTGAAGTGGAGCAGTGTCTGCATTCAATTTTTATGTGGCCCTCTCGCTTTGATGGACACACATTTGCACATACAAAATAGTAGTAAGATTCAGGCACCCCCACACA